>NW_027464939.1:45000-60000 GCF_043290135.1 Rhipicephalus microplus
TTTTTTTTTATTTCGCCCCGGCAGACGCGGTTTTTGCGCCGCCCCGGCTGACGCGGTTTTTGCCGCCCCGGCTGACGCAGTTCGGACTTAGCACTTTTCGGCTGTGCCTGGCTGGCGGCCCACTCACTCGATCGCCATGTCTGTTTGCCACAGTTTTCCCGGTGGTGCCGCACCCGGGCTCGCCCCGGCTGACGCAGTTTTCGCGCCGCCCCGGCTGACGCGGTTTCGTGCCGCCCCGGCAGACGCGGTTTTCGCGCCGCCCCGGCTGACGCGGTTTTTGCGTCGCCCCGGCTGACACGGTTCGGACTTTGCACTTTTCGGCTGTGCCTGGCTGGCGGCCCACTCACTCGATCGCCATGTCTGTTTGCCACAGTTTTCCCGGTGGTGCCGCACCCGGGCTCGCCCCGGCTGACGCAGTTTTCGCGCCGCCCCGGCTGACGCGGTTTCGTGCCGCCCCGGCAGACGCGGTTTTCGCGCCGCCCCGGCTGACGCGGTTTCGTGCCGCCCCGGCAGACGCAGTTCGGACTTAGCACTTTTCGGCTGTGCCTGGCTGGCGGCCCACTCACTCGATCGCCATGTCTGTTTGCCACAGTTTTCCCGGTGGTGCCGCACCCGGGCTCGCCCCGGCTGACGCAGTTTTCGCGCCGCCCCGGCTGACGCGGTTTCGTGCCGCCCCGGCAGACGCGGTTTTCGCGCCGCCCCGGCTGACGCGGTTTCGTGCCGCCCCGGCAGACGCAGTTCGGACTTAGCACTTTTCGGCTGTGCCTGGCTGGCGGCCCACTCACTCAATCGCCATGTCTGTTTGCCACAGTTTTCCCGGTGGTGCCGCACCCGGGCTCGCCCCGGCTGACGCAGTTTTCGCGCCGCCCCGGCTGACGCGGTTTCGTGCCGCCCCGGCAGACGCGGTTTTCGCGCCGCCCCGGCTGACGCGGTTTCGTGCCGCCCCGGCAGACGCAGTTCGGACTTAGCACTTTTCGGCTGTGCCTGGCTGGCGGCCCACTCACTCGATCGCCATGTCTGTTTGCCACAGTTTTCCCGGTGGTGCCGCACCCGGGCTCGCCCCGGCAGACGCGTTTTTTTTTTTCTTTCGCCCCGGCTGACGCAGTTTTCGCGCCGCCCCGGCTGACGCGGTTTCGTGCCGCCCCGGCAGACGCGGTTTTTTGCGCCGCCCCGGCTGACGCGGTTTTTGCCGCCCCGGCTGACGCAGTTCGGACTTAGCACTTTTCGGCTGTGCCTGGCTGGCGGCCCACTCACTCGATCGCCATGTCTGTTTGCCACAGTTTTCCCGGTGGTGCCGCACCCGGGCTCGCCCCGGCTGACGCAGTTTTCGCGCCGCCCCGGCTGACGCGGTTTCGTGCCGCCCCGGCAGACGCGGTTTTCGCGCCGCCCCGGCTGACGCGGTTTCGTGCCGCCCCGGCAGACGCAGTTCGGACTTAGCACTTTTCGGCTGTGCCTGGCTGGCGGCCCACTCACTCGATCGCCATGTCTGTTTGCCACAGTTTTCCCGGTGGTGCCGCACCCGGGCTCGCCCCGGCTGACGCAGTTTTCGCGCCGCCCCGGCTGACGCGGTTTCGTGCCGCCCCGGCAGACGCGGTTTTCGCGCCGCCCCGGCTGACGCGGTTTCGTGCCGCCCCGGCAGACGCAGTTCGGACTTAGCACTTTTCGGCTGTGCCTGGCTGGCGGCCCACTCACTCGATCGCCATGTCTGTTTGCCACAGTTTTCCCGGTGGTGCCGCACCCGGGCTCGCCCCGGCAGACGCGTTTTTTTTTTCTTTCGCCCCGGCTGACGCAGTTTTCGCGCCGCCCCGGCTGACGCGGTTTCGTGCCGCCCCGGCAGACGCGGTTTTTTTGCGCCGCCCCGGCTGACGCGGTTTTTGCCGCCCCGGCTGACGCAGTTCGGACTTGGCACTTTTTGGCTGAGCCTGGCTGGTGGCCCACTCACTCGATCGCCATGTCTGTTAGCCACAGTTTTCCCGGTGGTGCCGCACCCGGGCTCGCCCCGGCTGACGCAGTTTTCGCGCCGCCCCGGCAGACGCGGTTTTCGCGCCGCCCCGGCTGACGCGGTTTTTGCCGCCCCGGCTGACGCAGTTCGGACTTGGCACTTTTTGGGCTGAGCCTGGCTGGCGGCCCACTCACTCGATCGCCATGTCTGTTTGCCACAGTCTTCCCGGTGGTGCCGCACCCGGGCTCGCCCCGGCAGACGCGTTTTTTTTTTCTTTCGCCCCGGCAGACGTGGTTCCCCCCCCCCCCCTTTTCGCTCGCCCCGGCTGACGAGGTTTTCGCGCCGCCCCGGCTGACGCAGTTTTCGCGCCGCCCCGGCTGACGCGGTTTCGTGCCGCCCCGGCTGACGCGGTTTTCGCGCCGCCCCGGCTGACGCGGTTTTTGCGTCGCCCCGGCTGACACGGTTCGGACTTTGCACTTTTCGGCTGTGCCTGGCTGGCGGCCCACTCACTCGATCGCCATGTCTGTTTGCCCCAGTTTTCCCGGTGGTGCCGCACCCGGGCTCGCCCCGGCTGACGCAGTTTTCGCGCCGCCCCGGCAGACGCGGTTTTCGCGCCGCCCCGGCTGACGCGGTTTCGTGCCGCCCCGGCAGACGCAGTTCGGACTTAGCACTTTTCGGCTGTGCCTGGCTGGCGGCCCACTCACTCGATCGCCATGTCTGTTTGCCACAGTTTTCCCGGTGGTGCCGCACCCGGGCTCGCCCCGGCTGACGCAGTTTTCGCGCCGCCCCGGCTGACGCGGTTTCGTGCCGCCCCGGCAGACGCGGTTTTCGCGCCGCCCCGGCTGACGCGGTTTCGTGCCGCCCCGGCAGACGCAGTTCGGACTTAGCACTTTTCGGCTGTGCCTGGCTGGCGGCCCACTCACTCGATCGCCATGTCTGTTTGCCACAGTTTTCCCGGTGGTGCCGCACCCGGGCTCGCCCCGGCAGACGCGTTTTTTTTTTTCTTTCGCCCCGGCTGACGCAGTTTTCGCGCCGCCCCGGCTGACGCGGTTTCGTGCCGCCCCGGCAGACGCGGTTTTTTGCGCCGCCCCGGCTGACGCGGTTTTTGCCGCCCCGGCTGACGCAGTTCGGACTTAGCACTTTTCGGCTGTGCCTGGCTGGCGGCCCACTCACTCGATCGCCATGTCTGTTTGCCACAGTTTTCCCGGTGGTGCCGCACCCGGGCTCGCCCCGGCTGACGCAGTTTTCGCGCCGCCCCGGCTGACGCGGTTTCGTGCCGCCCCGGCAGACGCGGTTTTCGCGCCGCCCCGGCTGACGCGGTTTCGTGCCGCCCCGGCAGACGCAGTTCGGACTTAGCACTTTTCGGCTGTGCCTGGCTGGCGGCCCACTCACTCGATCGCCATGTCTGTTTGCCACAGTTTTCCCGGTGGTGCCGCACCCGGGCTCGCCCCGGCTGACGCAGTTTTCGCGCCGCCCCGGCTGACGCGGTTTCGTGCCGCCCCGGCAGACGCGGTTTTCGCGCCGCCCCGGCTGACGCGGTTTCGTGCCGCCCCGGCAGACGCAGTTCGGACTTAGCACTTTTCGGCTGTGCCTGGCTGGCGGCCCACTCACTCGATCGCCATGTCTGTTTGCCACAGTTTTCCCGGTGGTGCCGCACCCGGGCTCGCCCCGGCAGACGCGTTTTTTTTTTTCTTTCGCCCCGGCTGACGCAGTTTTCGCGCCGCCCCGGCTGACGCGGTTTCGTGCCGCCCCGGCAGACGCGGTTTTTTTGCGCCGCCCCGGCTGACGCGGTTTTTGCCGCCCCGGCTGACGCAGTTCGGACTTGGCACTTTTTGGCTGAGCCTGGCTGGTGGCCCACTCACTCGATCGCCATGTCTGTTAGCCACAGTTTTCCCGGTGGTGCCGCACCCGGGCTCGCCCCGGCTGACGCAGTTTTCGCGCCGCCCCGGCAGACGCGGTTTTCGCGCCGCCCCGGCTGACGCGGTTTTTGCCGCCCCGGCTGACGCAGTTCGGACTTGGCACTTTTTGGGCTGAGCCTGGCTGGCGGCCCACTCACTCGATCGCCATGTCTGTTTGCCACAGTCTTCCCGGTGGTGCCGCACCCGGGCTCGCCCCGGCAGACGCGTTTTTTTTTTCTTTCGCCCCGGCAGACGTGGTTCCCCCCCCCCCCTTTTCGCTCGCCCCGGCTGACGAGGTTTTCGCGCCGCCCCGGCTGACGCAGTTTTCGCGCCGCCCCGGCTGACGCGGTTTCGTGCCGCCCCGGCTGACGCGGTTTTCGCGCCGCCCCGGCTGACGCGGTTTTTGCGTCGCCCCGGCTGACACGGTTCGGACTTTGCACTTTTCGGCTGTGCCTGGCTGGCGGCCCACTCACTCGATCGCCATGTCTGTTTGCCACAGTTTTCCCGGTGGTGCCGCACCCGGGCTTGCCCCGGCAGACGCGTTTTTTTTTTTTCTTTTCGCCCCGGCTGACGCAGTTTTCGCCCCGCCCCGGCTGACGCGGTTTCGTGCCGCCCCGGCAGACGCGGTTTTTTGCGCCGCCCCGGCTGACGCGGTTTTTGCCGCCCCGGCTGACGCAGTTCGGACTTTGCACTTTTTGGCTGAGCCTGGCTGGCGGCCCACTCACTCGATCGCCATGTCTGTTTGCCACAGTTTTCCCGGTGGTGCCGCACCCGGGCTCGCCCCGGCAGACGCGTTTTTTTTTTCCTTCGCCCCGGCAGACGTGGTTCCCCCCCCCCCCCTCCGTCTTTCTTTTTGTTTTTTTTTTTCGCCGCGGCTGAAGTGGATTTTTCGGTGCCTCGACGCCCCGGTAGTCGCGGTTTTTCCGTTTCCGCACGGCCCCGGCTGACGCTGCTCGGTCACAGTCGCCTTTTGTGAGGATTGCAGACTTCTTGAGCGCGGGTGTTTTTTTTTTGTTGTTGTTGTTGTTTTATTACGCATTCGCTCCAGCAGACGCTGTTTAGACTTTTTGTTTCCTCTTTTATCCTGCGACGAGGTGACGAGGTTTATTCGGTGCCCCGCCGCCCCGGCTGAAGTGATTTTTCCTGTCCCGTGCCGCCCCGGCTGACGCGGTTGGGACTTCGCGTTTGTTCGGCCGCCACGGGTTTTGGCGCACTCGCTCGGTTGCTTGTTGTTGCCACTTGTTGCGAACCCAGGTTTCTTGAGCGAGCGCGGGCGTTTTTTCTTCCTTTCTTTCTTTGTTCTATGTGTTAGCGAATCGGCCTTTAATATCACACGAGGACTCACAACCAACAATTTTCAGTTTGAAGTGTAAAAAATCTGCAGGTGTTGACGTAACTGACTTGCCCCGTACCCTTGAGTACATCCATGAAGTTCTCGTAGTACTACTAAATCGCATTATTCCAAGTGGAGAAATTCCCATAAACTTGCAAACCTCTACACGAAAATCGGTGCGCGTGATAAAGTTGAAAATTATCGTCCGATATCAAATGTGCCTTCTATAACACAAATTCTAGGAAAAAAAAAAAACACTTGTTCGCCGTTCTCTGCGCCGTGACTGGCAGCACTCCGGCGAAGCGAAACGGGGTCGATTCGAGCACGATATCGGCGTCTTTCGACGTGCTCGCCGGCGACCGTCGCACGAGTACGTCGCACGAGCGCGTCTGCCGGGGCGCCGTTTGCGAAGCCGACGCAAAAGTGGGAACCGCCGCTCGGATGATCGCCGCTTTCGGCAGAGTGAGTGTTGGCACTCCGGGGAAGCGAAACAGCGTGAATGCGCCCACGAAATCGGCGTATTTTGAAGTGCCCGCCGGCGACCGTCGCACGAGTACGGTAAACCGCGTCAGCCGGGGCGTAGTTCGGGACGCCGACGAAAAAGTGGGAAGCGCAACTCGGATCTTCGCCGTTTTTGCAGGAGTGAGTGGCGGCCCTCCTGCGAGACCAAGAAGCATCGATTCGTGCACGAATTCGGCGCCTTTCGACGTGATCGCCGGCGACCGTCGCTCGAGTAGGGCAAACCGCGTCTGCCGGGGCGGGCTTCGGGACGCCGATGCGAAAGTGGGAAACGCTGCTCGGATGTTCGCCGTTTTTGGCCGAGTGAGTGCTGGCACTCGGGCGAAGCCAAACGGGGCCGATTACGGCACGATATCGGCGTCTTTCGACGTGCCCGGCGGCGACCGTCGCACGAGTACGGTAAACCGCGTCAGCCCGGGCGGAGTTCGGGACGCCGATGCGAAAGTGGAGAACGCCGCTCGGATCTTCGCCGTTTTTGGAGGAGTGAGTGGCGGCACTCCGGAGAAGCCAAGGAGCGCCAATTAGCGCACGATATCGGCGTCTTTCGACGCGCTCGCCGGCGACCGTCGAACGAGTAGGGCAAACCGCGTCTGCCGGGGCGGGGTTTACGACGCCGACGCAAAAGTGGGAACCGCCGCTCGGATGTTGGCCGTTTTTGGCAGAGTGAGTGCTGGCACACCGGCGACGCGAAAGAGCGCGAAAGCGCCCACGAAAGTGGCGTATTTGGACGTGCTTGACGGCGACCGCTGCAGGAGTACGAAAAACCACGTCAGCCGGGGCGAGCGACCCACGGCGGTCTGGGTGCTTATCGCTGCTATTATAGGGGCACCCCGGCAGACGCAGAAAAAAAAAATTTTTTTTCGACCTTCTTTTTTGCTGGTCGAGCTCGGGTAACCCAGGTCGCAATGGGAGCCGCGCACGAAAGCGGCGTCGCGAGACGCGTTCGCGGTCGCTAGTCGCACGAGCTCGGCAACCGCGTCAGCCGGCGCGGAGTTCGGGATGCCGACGGCTAAGTGGGTACCGCTGCTCGGATGTTCGCCGTTTTTGGCCGAGTGAGTGCTGGCACTCCGGCGAAGCGAAACGGGGCCGATTCGGGCACGATATCGGCGTATTTCGACGTGCTCGCCGGCGACCGTCGCACGAGTACGGCAAAGCGCGTCTGCCGGGGCGAGGTTTGCGATGCCGACGAAAAAGTGGGAAGCGCCGCTCGGATCTTCGCCGTTTTTGCAGGAGTGAGTGGCGGCCCTCCTGCGAGACCAAGAAGCATCGACTCGCGCACGATATCGGTGTCTTTCGACGTGCCCGCCGGCCACCGCCGCACGAGTACGGCAAACCGCGTATGCCGGGGCGGGGTTGGCGACGCCGACGCAAAAGTGGGAACCGCCACTAGGATGTTCGCCGTTTTTGGCAGAGTGAGTGCTGGCACACCGGCGACGCGAAAGAGCGCGAAAGCGCCCACGAAAGTGGCGTATTTGGACGTGCTTGACGGCGACCGCTGCAGGAGTACGAAAAACCACGTCAGCCGGGGCGAGCGACCCACGGCGGTCTGGGTGCTTATCGCTGCTATTATAGGGGCACCCCGGCAGACGCAGAAAAAAAAAATTTTTTTTCGACCTTCTTTTTTGCTGGTCGAGCTCGGGTAACCCAGGTCGCAATGGGAGCCGCGCACGAAAGCGGCGTCGCGAGACGCGTTCGCGGTCGCTAGTCGCACGAGCTCGGCAACCGCGTCAGCCGGCGCGGAGTTCGGGATGCCGACGGCTAAGTGGGTACCGCTGCTCGGATGTTCGCCGTTTTTGGCCGAGTGAGTGCTGGCACTCCGGCGAAGCGAAACGGGGCCGATTCGGGCACGATATCGGCGTATTTCGACGTGCTCGCCGGCGACCGTCGCACGAGTACGGCAAAGCGCGTCTGCCGGGGCGAGGTTTGCGATGCCGACGAAAAAGTGGGAAGCGCCGCTCGGATCTTCGCCGTTTTTGCAGGAGTGAGTGGCGGCCCTCCTGCGAGACCAAGAAGCATCGACTCGCGCACGATATCGGTGTCTTTCGACGTGCCCGCCGGCCACCGCCGCACGAGTACGGCAAACCGCGTATGCCGGGGCGGGGTTGGCGACGCCGACGCAAAAGTGGGAACCGCCACTAGGATGTTCGCCGTTTTTGGCAGAGTGAGTGCTGGCACTCCGGCGAAGCGAAAGAGCGCGAATGCGCCCACGAAAGTGGCGTGTTTGGACGTGCTTGACGACGACCACCGCAGGAAAACGAAAAACCACGTCAGCCGGGGCGAGCGACCCATGGCGGTCTGGGTGCTTATCGCTGCTATTATAGGGGCACCCCGGCAGACGCAAAAAAAAAAAAAATTTTTTTTCGACATTCTTTCTTGCTCGTCGACCTCGGGTGACCCAGGTCGCAGTGGGAGCCGCGCACGAAAGCGGCGTCGCGAGACGGCTTCGCGGTCGCTAGTCGCACGAGCTCGGCAACCGCGTCTGCCGGGGCGGAGTTCGGGACGCCGACGGCTAAGTGGGAACCGCCGCTCGGATGTTCGCCGTTTGTGGCCGAGTGAGTGCTGGCACTCCGGCGAAGCCAAACGGGGCCGATTCCGGCACGATATCGGCGTCTTTCTACGTGCTCGCCGGCGACCGTCGCACGAGTACGGCAAAGTGCGTCTGCCGGGGCGGGGTTTGCGACGCGTACGCAATAGTGAGAACCGTCGCTCGGATGTTCGTCGTCTTTCGCCGAGCCAGTGCTGGCACTCCGGCGAAGCCGAACGGAGCCGATTCGGGCACGATATCGGCGTCTTTCCACGTGCTCGCCGGCGACCGTCGCACGAGTACGGTAAACCGCGTCAGCCGGGGCGGAGTTCGGGACGCCGATGCGAAAGTGGGAAGCGCCGCTCGGATCTTCGCCGTTTTTGGAGGAGTCAGTGGCGGCACTCCGGTGAAGCCAAGGTGCGCCAATTCGCGCACGATATCGGCGTCTTTCGACGTGCCCGCCGGCCACCGTCGCACGAGTACGGCAAACCTCGTCTGCCGGGGCGGGGTTTGCGACGCCGACGCAAAAGTGGGAACCGCCGCTCGGATGTTCGCCGTTTTTGGCAGAGTGAGTGCTGGCACTCCGGCGAAGCGAAAGAGCGTGAATGCGCCCACGAAAGTAGCGTATTTGGACGTGCTTGACGGCGACCGCCGCAGGAGTACGAAAAACCACGTCAGCCGGGGCGAGCGACCCACGGCGGTCTGGGTGCTTATCGCTGCTATTATAGGGGCACCCCGGCAGACGCAGAAAGAAAAAAAAAAAAAAATGGGGACATGGCGTGCGTCACCGTGCGGCTTCGCAGCGTTGCCGAAGTCGCCGAGCCCTTCGACTGAGCCGAACGGCGGACAGGGAACGTTGGTCGGCCGTTCTAACCTGTCGGTGCCACGCCGAGACGTCGTTAAGGAAAACCGCGTCGTGGGCCTCTACGACGCCGTCGAGTCGTTGTACGTTTGGTGTCCAGCGTGTCGGCGGCGAGTAGCGGACACGTCGTTCACGACTTCGGTCTTTCGCAGTCGACGCGAACTTGCGGAGAGTCGTGGTGCCTCACGTTTTCGGCAGAAACCGCGGCGGAATTTTCCCGTGCGTGCGCGCACGACCTCGGTGCTGTGCCGTCAGCGTAGTGTTGCACAAACTCGTGGCCTACCCAAGGTGCGGTACGTTTGCGGCCGTATCCTCGGTGGGAATTTCGTGAGTAGGGTCGCAAATTCTACGACCTCGGCGGGTTTGAGAGCGACGTAGACTTGTGGCACGCTCAACGTGCCACACGTTTCGGGGCACACCCGCGGTGAAATTTTCTCGAGTACGCTCGTATTAGTGCCCAAGGAGGTCTGGGTACTTATCGCTGCTATTATGTGGGGGTTCTCGTGAGCGGCGTACGCGAAAGCGACCGGGTGTCTGATATGCGGCGGGCTTCGGCCTCGTCAAGCGTGTCCTCGGGTCTGCTCCAGGGGAATCCACGGCAGTCGTCTGCAGCCTCATCCGCTTGATGCGTTAGGGGCTGGTTGTCGGACGGTGCCGTTTTACCACGATATCGAGGTGTGTTCCGTGTCGTCCTCGGGCGATTCAGATGCGAAAGCGCCGAAGACGCGGGCGTGACCCGTCGTCTGGCGGCTTTGCAGTCTCGGCTCCGTTGCTAGTTCCGGCCGGTCCACCGACAGTGCAGCGGGCTTGGGCAACCCGCACGGCGCGACCGAGTCGATGCAACGAAAAAGAGCGAGCATGAACGTGCTTCTTGCCGCACGGCTCCCACTCGTCTTTCGGGAAGGTTGTGCCGTAGCGAGCTCGAACGCCGTCATCTCGGAGTGCAAAATAAGCGTGTTGGGGCGCCTGAAGGTGGCCTCCGCCGCACACAGACTGCGTCCGGCCCGCCGAAGGCGAGGACGGACGCGCAGTCGAACGATTACCTGGTTGATCCTGCCAGTAATCATATGCTTGTCTCAAAGATTAAGCCATGCATGTCTAAGTACATGCCGAAATAAGGCGAAACCGCGAATGGCTCATTAAATCAGTTATGGTTCCTTAGATCGTTTCTTCCTACTTGGATAACTGTGGCAATTCTAGAGCTAATACATGCAGTGAGCCTGGAGCCCTTTGGGTAACGGGTGCTTTTATTAGACCAAGATCGATCGGGTTTCGGCCCGTATTGTGTGGTGACTCTGGATAACTTTGTGCTGATCGCATGGCCACGAGCCGGCGACGTTTCTTTCAAGTGTCTGCCTTATCAACTTTCGATGGTAGGTTACTTGCTTACCATGGTTGTTACGGGTAACGGAGAATCAGGGTTCGATTCCGGAGAGGGAGCCTGAGAAACGGCTACCACATCCAAGGAAGGCAGCAGGCGCGCAAATTACCCACTCCCGGCACGGGGAGGTAGTGACGAAAAATAACAATACGGGACTCTTTTGAGGCCCCGTAATTGAAATGAGTACACTCTAAATCCTTTAACGAGGATCAATTGGAGGGCAAGTCTGGTGCCAGCAGCCGCGGTAATTCCAGCTCCAATAGCGTATACTAAAGCTGCTGCGGTTAAAAAGCTCGTAGTTGGATCTCAGTTCCAGACGAGTAGTGCATCTACCCGATGCGACGGCTCGGACTGAACATCATGCCGGTTCTTTCTTGGTGCACTTCATTGTGTGCCTCGAGATGGCCGGTGCTTTTACTTTGAAAAAATTAGAGTGCTCAACGCAGGCGAGTCGCCTGAATAAACTTGCATGGAATAATAGAACAAGACCTCGTTTCTGTTCTGTTGGTTTTTGGAATACGAGGTAATGATTAAGAGGGACGGACGGGGGCATTCGTATTGCGGCGCTAGAGGTGAAATTCTTGGACCGTCGCAAGACGAACTACTGCGAAAGCATTTGCCAAGAATGTTTTCATTGATCAAGAACGAAAGTCAGAGGTTCGAAGGCGATCAGATACCGCCCTAGTTCTGACCATAAACGATGCCAACCAGCGATCCGCCTGAGTTACTCAAATGACTCGGCGGGCAGCTTCCGGGAAACCAAAGTATTTGGGTTCCGGGGGAAGTATGGTTGCAAAGCTGAAACTTAAAGGAATTGACGGAAGGGCACCACCAGGAGTGGAGCCTGCGGCTTAATTTGACTCAACACGGGAAAACTTACCCGGCCCGGACACTGGGAGGATTGACAGATTGAGAGCTCTTTCTTGATTCGGTGGATGGTGGTGCATGGCCGTTCTTAGTTGGTGGAGCGATTTGTCTGGTTAATTCCGATAACGAACGAGACTCTAGCCTATTAAATAGGTGCGGGGTTCCCAGCACCTTACAACCTTCTTAGAGGGACAAGCGGCTCCTAGCCGCACGAAACAGAGCAATAACAGGTCTGTGATGCCCTTAGATGTCCGGGGCCGCACGCGCGCTACACTGAAGGAAGCAGCGTGTCTTTATCCCTGTCTGAAAAGACTGGGTAACCCGTGGAACTTCTTTCGTGATTGGGATAGGGGCTTGCAATTGTTCCCCTTGAACGAGGAATTCCCAGTAAGCGCGAGTCATAAGCTCGCGTTGATTACGTCCCTGCCCTTTGTACACACCGCCCGTCGCTACTACCGATTGAATGATTTAGTGAGGTCTTCGGACCGATGTCCGGCGCGGCCTTTCGGTTGCGCCGGTCTGTTGGAAAGATGACCAAACTTGATCATTTAGAGGAAGTAAAAGTCGTAACAAGGTTTCCGTAGGTGAACCTGCGGAAGGATCATTAACGGATTGTGAAGGGTGAGCGCCTCAGCTGCGTCTGCGCCCGACACTTTCTGCCGCTGACCCCGTTTGGACGCGGGGTCGGCTTTTCCCCACGGGGCTGCCTGAATGTGGAGCGGCACCCCGTGACAAATTGTTGCGCCCAGCGGACGCCAACACCGCGACCTTGGACGGTCGGCCAGGTGGCGGACGCGGGTACAAACGGCGCAACGCACTCATAGGTCGGCTTTCGACCCGCCACTGCACCGTGGCTCGAAGCGCTCGAAATGCGCGACCCGACCGCTGCGGGACCGCCTAGTACTGTAAACAGGAGCGGCGGAGCGCGAACGGCGAGTCGTGGTTACGTCGGTAGAAGGCGAGGCTGCGCGTTCCCGAAACGCCAGCCGAGTGCCCTCCCGACCGTTCGAGCGTGCAAGAACGAGACCCGACAATCGCGCGGCGACTGCCAAGTACGAGAGGAACGGCACAAGCGTCGGCGGTCGGTCAAGGAACTGGCGATGTGACGGGTCCGCTGTGCACCAGTGCATACCGTCCCGCCGTCCGCGGCAAGCGCCTCCGCGTCCTCGGGTGACGGAGGCTGCCGGTCGGTTCTTGCAGGCGAGGGATCTCGCTGGCACCGGTTCGCGTTGACGCGCGGCCGGTCATGGCACGGCGATGCGACGGCCGAGGTGCGCAGTACTCGATGGAGGAACCGCACGCTCCGATGACCGTCCCGCCCTCCGCGGCGTATGCGTACCGACCGTAATGGTTGCAGCAGCGCCGGCCGGCTTTTGAATTCGCCACACGAAACACGGTGCGAGATCGCGGTTAGGGGAGCGTCGACGTTGCCAGGCGTTTTGCTTGCTGCCGAGGGAAAGGCGGCACGGCCACGTCGCGCTCGTCGCGATTAGCGGGTCTGCGCGCTTTGGGAAGGTGCCGCAACGACTTGCCGAAAGAGGAAGCACGGAAGAACGAGGGACTTGGACGTCCCGACAATTGAACGCACTTGCGGCCAGGCCCTTGCTGGCTTCGTTCTTCCGCCTCGAGTAGGCTCGTACGCGGCTCCGGCGCCGAAAGTGGTCCTTGGCACCGACTTCGGTGGACGTGGGAAGTGCCGCGCAAGTACGGCGCGCCTGGCTCCACCTGTTGGCTAAAGTAGGCAGCCGGATCGGCATTTTGGTGTGCGGTGGCAAACCGTGGATGCGAAAAAAGCTTGTGCGATTTCGTGGAACAAAAAGCGGGGGTCCCCCTTTTTATGCGGAGGAGACCGACCCGCCTGCCGTGGTGAACCGCGACGCCACGGTAAAAACGGGAGAGGCTTGTCGATGGGACCGTGCATCCCGCGCTCCACGGAGGCCGGGAGGCGGCCGCCCGAGGAAATGTGTAGCCGTCGAGGCCCGCATCTGCGTGCACTCTTATCCAAATGGGTGTACCGCAGGCATTTTCTGGTTAGGCGGGCCAATGAGAGCGAGCACACAACGATACCTACGGGTCCGGCTTGGAGAACCGGCTTCGACGCCTCCCGAGTATTTATAGAGGGGTGGACCACGAAAGCACTCGCAAGTAGCGAAAGCGAAACGCCGTCCGAAACACACCGTTTGCTCGATTTGCGGCAGCCGAAAAAGGCGCGGCAGAGTTTTGGAGTCCAAGCGTGCGCTGAAAAGCGCCCTTCTTGGCCACTGTTTGGCCGAGTGCCAGAAACGTTTGGTTTTGACTGTACGGAATTGAACAAACACTTTTTCACGACTCTAAGCGGTGGATCACTCGGTTCTCGGGTCGATGAAGAACGCAGCCAGCTGCGAGACTTGGTGTGAATTGCAGGACACACTGAGCACTGATTCTTTGAACGCACATTGCGGCCTTGGGTCTTCCCTTGGCTTCGTCTGTCTGAGGGTCGGATCACATATCAAGAGAGCCTTCGGCGCACAAGGGAACGTGAGCCGTCGACTCGTTTTGACCGCGTCGGCAACACGGACAGCACGCTGAACACCTCACAGCGAGCGCCAACAGCGGCCACTCAAGGGCGAGACGGTGGCGACCGTCGTGCCAGAGCCCAACCGAAACGGGGGCGACCGACTGCATTGAGGATGTGGCACCTCGTTGAGACCGCCGCAGGACTTCGAGTCGGAAGGAAGCCTGCAGGGAAAGTGCGGTCGAGGTTGCGTACTCCTCTCTGCGACCGGGCGCGCAAGAGCTGCGAGAGCCACGGACGCGCAACTTTAACGCACGGTAAACACGAGGAGCGAAAGCCGGCCAGCAAAGCTTCTCCAGCCGTGCGCAAAGTGCGCGAGATCGCAGCCTTGCGTTGCGCTTGTTGCCCTCGAAGTAAGCAGGGTGTCCCGTAGACCGGGCGCTCGAACACGCTGCGGGGCCGTGCCTCCTCCAGGCTTTGCCGCGCGAACAGGGAACGTTCGCGCGCAAAGCGCAGGGAGGTGAGGAGGCTGCGCCCGACGTTTGCGGTTCGCTGCGTACGCGGTTGATGCGGAGAGCACGGCGCGACGACTTGCCGCGAAGCGGAAAAAGTCTCCCGCACGAGTTGGCGAAACGTTGGCGAAGCTTAAGGCGTTCTCGTCGTAGTCCGCCGTCGGTCTAAGTGCTTCGCAGTTCCCGTCCCGTTCAAAAAACTGGGCCACTCCAGTTGGGGCGGGGGCGACGCTACACGAGACGATGCCTCTCGCCAGGCTGCGTGGCTGCCCTTGCGGCGGCGGCGACTGGCCTCGGCGGTGTTTGGGCTTTCGACACGGTCGTTTATCACGCAACTGCTCGGACGACGCACGCGCGCAGCGGAATGCCGCTTGCCAGCCTTGTGAAGATGTGACCCTGTACAGGGTTGCGGGCGCACTTGGTAGGGCGTCGTACTCGGTTCGCGATGGGTTTACGAACGTGTCCCGTCACTTCCACGTCACACCGGTTGTGCGCCGCACGCGTGCAGCGGGGAAGCCGATTGCCAGCCTTGTGAAGAAGTGGCCCTGTACAGGGTTGCGGGCGCACTTGGTAGGGCGAGCGCACGCGGTCGTGCAGGAAGTTGATGGAAGCGAATGTATCCGCTGTCGACCTCAGATCAGGCGAGACAACCCGCTGAATTTAAGCAT
>NW_027464939.1:65000-67500 GCF_043290135.1 Rhipicephalus microplus
GATTCTCCAGTTCATTCAGAAGGACAGAGAACTGAGAAATGTTGAAGCCAAGCTCCCAAAGGAGAACAGGATCCATAAGAAAATAATTGGACTCGAGGATGAAATTGACGAGGTCAATCTCCCAGCCCGAATCGTCAGGCAAAACCGTTTGGTGTGCTCGCCAGAAGACATAACAATAAAGAAGACATGGCCGGGCAAGAGAGGCAAGACAGTGATTCTTGCCCTAAATCGAAGTGCAAACAAAGCAATCGGAAGCCGAACTGCACTGAACATCGGCTGGTCACGATGCCCGATCTTTGACGACATCTTTTGGCCAAGATGCACAAGATGCGCCATGCACGGCCACATTGCTCCCGATTGCGATGGCCCCCAGCGCTGCATTAACTGTGGCCAACGAGGTCACTACCAAAGAGAATGTGAAGCAGAATCGCACTGCAACATCTGCGAGACTGAGGGTCGCACCGAGACAGATCATTCTATGATGTCCAGGGAATGCCCGGTATACATAACAAAGGTACAGGCCGAGAAAGGCAAAATTCTAGCTAGACTAAACTAAGAGTACCCAACACACAGGCACAATGGCGAATAGCACTGAAATACAAATAATACAGGTAAATTTAGGCAGGGCATTTAAGGCAAATCAGTCACTAAACAATTTTCAACAAGAAGAAGAATTCGACATATCTGTACTCCAAGAACCATATTCGCTCAACAACAAAATCATAGGGTTTCCGCTAAAGCATAAAGTTATAGCCAACAACAAAGACCCGAAGACAGCCATCATAATACACAAAGAAAATATAACCGCTTTCCCAATTATTATAGAACAAAAACTAATAGCAGTCAAGATAAATAAAGGTGAAAGAGAATTGGTAATTATCAACTGCTACTGTCCTCCGAATGAAAACGTCGAGCTGGCAATGTCAGCAATAGGAAACATTTTACAGAAATTTATAGACATTAACACGATAATAATGGGTGACTTCAACTCAAAACATCAAATTTGGGGAAGCACGGAGACGGATGAGAAAGGTGAAAAAGTATTAGAATTCACAGTATTACACAACCTGACATTATTAAATGCCAAAGAATCACCTCCGACATTTAAAACAAGTAGGGCGAGGGGTTGGATTGACCTCACCATATGTGACGCAAACCTAAACCAGGATATTAAAAGCTGGGAAGTACTTAAAACCTATAATCACAGCGATCACAGATACATTAAAGTTGTTATTAAAAATGAAGAACTTCCAGAGGAATATGGCCTAACGTTAAAAGGGCAAACAAAAGTCATGGAAAAGTTGCAAATTGATCCCTGGTTTGAGGAAGTCCAGGGGAAAATAAACACGAAGGAAAGTATTGAAGAAATAGTGAATACGCTACACGAGAAAATCGAGAAACTTAAGAAGGAATTCAGTAAAAAGAAAAAACCTTCTAAACAAAAACCGAATACTTGGTGGTCAAGAGACCTAGAAATTGAAAGGAAGAGAGTCAGAGCACTACGAAGGAGGTATCAAAAGGCGAAAGGGGATATCAGAGAACAATACAAAAAGGAATACTATAAAGAACATGACACGTATAACAACATGATAGAACAGGCTAAAAACAACAGTTGGAAAACTCTATGTACTAAGGCTACGAAAAATCCATTCATCCTACCGTATAAAATTGCACGAAATAAGATGAAAACCAAGGTTATGTTTAGAAGCATCACAAAAGAAAATGGAGAAGTCACAAAGACTCTTCAGGAAACAATAGAACACATTCTAGGAAATTTATACCCTAACTGCATGGAAAATGACGAGCCAGGACACAGTCAAATACAATCAAGCAACGACACAATAAACAATAACAAACAGGGAGGAAATTGGACATCGGGAGCAGAAATGAGAGAAAGAAATTTACCCAGTGATGACCTCCCATTTACAGAGATTGAAGTAACGCAGATAGTAAAAAATCTGAGGAAAGATGTAACCCCCGGACCAGACAACCTAAAAACTAACCTCATACAAGTGATGTATGAAAGGCATAAGACTTTCTTTGTCAATCTTTTTAATGCATGCTTAAAGCACGGACATTTTCCTCAAAGATGGAAAGAATCTAAAATTATATTGATTCCAAAAGGGAACGGAGAGGAC
This sequence comes from Rhipicephalus microplus, assembly GCF_043290135.1. Lineage (NCBI taxonomy): Eukaryota > Metazoa > Arthropoda > Arachnida > Ixodida > Ixodidae > Rhipicephalus > Rhipicephalus microplus. The sequence goes on from NW_027464939.1 coordinate 67,139, forward strand.
AAATCCGAGGAAAACAAATATCGCCCAATAGCTATTAACTCGATTTTGGGAAAAATATTAGAAAAGCTCATAAAAGATAGAATCTATTATTTCTTGTTTAAAAATCACCATTTTAACAAAAAACAATTTGGATTTACCCATGGGACATCAACAACCACGGCATTGGAAGAAATAATCAAACGAATAAACCAAGCGAAAATTGATAAGCTAAACAGCATGCTAATAGCACTAGATATTAAAAACGCATTCAATTCTATAAAACCCGAAGTAGTTATTCAGAAATTAGAAGAATATAAGTGTCCCAACAACCTAATAAAACTGGCGGACAATATTCTACGGAACAGGAAAATAATCTATGAAAC
>NW_027464939.1:72500-87500 GCF_043290135.1 Rhipicephalus microplus
GTGACTACCGTGCTGTACGGTGGAGTTCTGTGCGCAAAAGCGGCGCGTGTGTTTCTAAGCACCACAGCGTTGTGTCAAAAAAGAGGTGCCTGAGAGAAACGCATGCGACTGCCGTGCTTTGCGGCATAGCACCGTGCGCAAAAACGGTGCGCATGCAAGAGGTGTCAGAGCAAGCGAACTTGTGCCACGAGCAACAGGTCACTAAAAGCCTATAGATGACGGTGTTGGAGGAAAAGAAAAATATCGAGAAAGCACTGCGGTGTGCCGTGCGTAGGGACGGGCGCGCGTGCCACATGCCGCCGAAATATGGGTGTCGGAGAAAACAGAGTGCCGCGCGTAACGAGGGGCGCGCGTGTTACAGAGAGATATGCCCAAACGCATGAAAGTGTACGCAGGTGTCCTAAGGCAGTTTTTTTTTTTTCCTCATTTTGATGTCGCCCCGGCTGACGCGGTTTTCGTTTTTCCGTGCCGCCCCGGCTGACGCAGTTTTTGCGCCGCCCCGGCTGACGCGGTTTTTGCGCCGCCCCGGCTGACGCGGTTTTCGCGCCGCCCCGGCTGACGCGGTTTTCGCGCCGCCCCGGCTGACGCGGTTCGGACTTTGCACTTTTTGGCTCACCCCGGCTGGCGGCCCACTCACTCGATCGCCAGGTCTGTTTGCCCCGGTGGTTCCACCGCCAGGCTTAAGCGCGAACTTTTTTTGTTTGTTTTCTTTTGATTAAGCGCAAGCTTTTTTCTTTGTTTTCTTTTGATTAAGCGCGGGCTTTTTTCTTTGTTTTTTTTTTTATTTCGCCCCGGCAGACGCGGTTTTTGCGCCGCCCCGGCTGACGCGGTTTTTGCCGCCCCGGCTGACGCAGTTCGGACTTAGCACTTTTCGGCTGTGCCTGGCTGGCGGCCCACTCACTCGATCGCCATGTCTGTTTGCCACAGTTTTCCCGGTGGTGCCGCACCCGGGCTCGCCCCGGCTGACGCAGTTTTCGCGCCGCCCCGGCTGACGCGGTTTCGCGCCGCCCCGGCTGACGCGGTTTCGTGCCGCCCCGGCAGACGCGGTTTTCGCGCCGCCCCGGCTGACGCGGTTTTTGCGTCGCCCCGGCTGACACGGTTCGGACTTTGCACTTTTCGGCTGTGCCTGGCTGGCGGCCCACTCACTCGATCGCCATGTCTGTTTGCCACAGTTTTCCCGGTGGTGCCGCACCCGGGCTCGCCCCGGCTGACGCAGTTTTCGCGCCGCCCCGGCTGACGCGGTTTCGTGCCGCCCCGGCAGACGCGGTTTTCGCGCCGCCCCGGCTGACGCGGTTTCGTGCCGCCCCGGCAGACGCAGTTCGGACTTAGCACTTTTCGGCTGTGCCTGGCTGGCGGCCCACTCACTCGATCGCCATGTCTGTTTGCCACAGTTTTCCCGGTGGTGCCGCACCCGGGCTCGCCCCGGCTGACGCAGTTTTCGCGCCGCCCCGGCTGACGCGGTTTCGTGCCGCCCCGGCAGACGCGGTTTTCGCGCCGCCCCGGCTGACGCGGTTTCGTGCCGCCCCGGCAGACGCAGTTCGGACTTAGCACTTTTCGGCTGTGCCTGGCTGGCGGCCCACTCACTCGATCGCCATGTCTGTTTGCCACAGTTTTCCCGGTGGTGCCGCACCCGGGCTCGCCCCGGCTGACGCAGTTTTCGCGCCGCCCCGGCTGACGCGGTTTCGTGCCGCCCCGGCAGACGCGGTTTTCGCGCCGCCCCGGCTGACGCGGTTTCGTGCCGCCCCGGCAGACGCAGTTCGGACTTAGCACTTTTCGGCTGTGCCTGGCTGGCGGCCCACTCACTCAATCGCCATGTCTGTTTGCCACAGTTTTCCCGGTGGTGCCGCACCCGGGCTCGCCCCGGCTGACGCAGTTTTCGCGCCGCCCCGGCTGACGCGGTTTCGTGCCGCCCCGGCAGACGCGGTTTTCGCGCCGCCCCGGCTGACGCGGTTTCGTGCCGCCCCGGCAGACGCAGTTCGGACTTAGCACTTTTCGGCTGTGCCTGGCTGGCGGCCCACTCACTCGATCGCCATGTCTGTTTGCCACAGTTTTCCCGGTGGTGCCGCACCCGGGCTCGCCCCGGCAGACGCGTTTTTTTTTTCTTTCGCCCCGGCTGACGCAGTTTTCGCGCCGCCCCGGCTGACGCGGTTTCGTGCCGCCCCGGCAGACGCGGTTTTTTGCGCCGCCCCGGCTGACGCGGTTTTTGCCGCCCCGGCTGACGCAGTTCGGACTTAGCACTTTTCGGCTGTGCCTGGCTGGCGGCCCACTCACTCGATCGCCATGTCTGTTTGCCACAGTTTTCCCGGTGGTGCCGCACCCGGGCTCGCCCCGGCTGACGCAGTTTTCGCGCCGCCCCGGCTGACGCGGTTTCGTGCCGCCCCGGCAGACGCGGTTTTCGCGCCGCCCCGGCTGACGCGGTTTCGTGCCGCCCCGGCAGACGCAGTTCGGACTTAGCACTTTTCGGCTGTGCCTGGCTGGCGGCCCACTCACTCGATCGCCATGTCTGTTTGCCACAGTTTTCCCGGTGGTGCCGCACCCGGGCTCGCCCCGGCTGACGCAGTTTTCGCGCCGCCCCGGCTGACGCGGTTTCGTGCCGCCCCGGCAGACGCGGTTTTCGCGCCGCCCCGGCTGACGCGGTTTCGTGCCGCCCCGGCAGACGCAGTTCGGACTTAGCACTTTTCGGCTGTGCCTGGCTGGCGGCCCACTCACTCGATCGCCATGTCTGTTTGCCACAGTTTTCCCGGTGGTGCCGCACCCGGGCTCGCCCCGGCAGACGCGTTTTTTTTTTCTTTCGCCCCGGCTGACGCAGTTTTCGCGCCGCCCCGGCTGACGCGGTTTCGTGCCGCCCCGGCAGACGCGGTTTTTTTGCGCCGCCCCGGCTGACGCGGTTTTTGCCGCCCCGGCTGACGCAGTTCGGACTTGGCACTTTTTGGCTGAGCCTGGCTGGTGGCCCACTCACTCGATCGCCATGTCTGTTAGCCACAGTTTTCCCGGTGGTGCCGCACCCGGGCTCGCCCCGGCTGACGCAGTTTTCGCGCCGCCCCGGCAGACGCGGTTTTCGCGCCGCCCCGGCTGACGCGGTTTTTGCCGCCCCGGCTGACGCAGTTCGGACTTGGCACTTTTTGGGCTGAGCCTGGCTGGCGGCCCACTCACTCGATCGCCATGTCTGTTTGCCACAGTCTTCCCGGTGGTGCCGCACCCGGGCTCGCCCCGGCAGACGCGTTTTTTTTTTCTTTCGCCCCGGCAGACGTGGTTCCCCCCCCCCCCCCTTTTCGCTCGCCCCGGCTGACGAGGTTTTCGCGCCGCCCCGGCTGACGCAGTTTTCGCGCCGCCCCGGCTGACGCGGTTTCGTGCCGCCCCGGCTGACGCGGTTTTCGCGCCGCCCCGGCTGACGCGGTTTTTGCGTCGCCCCGGCTGACACGGTTCGGACTTTGCACTTTTCGGCTGTGCCTGGCTGGCGGCCCACTCACTCGATCGCCATGTCTGTTTGCCACAGTTTTCCCGGTGGTGCCGCACCCGGGCTCGCCCCGGCTGACGCAGTTTTCGCGCCGCCCCGGCTGACGCGGTTTCGTGCCGCCCCGGCAGACGCGGTTTTCGCGCCGCCCCGGCTGACGCGGTTTCGTGCCGCCCCGGCAGACGCAGTTCGGACTTAGCACTTTTCGGCTGTGCCTGGCTGGCGGCCCACTCACTCGATCGCCATGTCTGTTTGCCACAGTTTTCCCGGTGGTGCCGCACCCGGGCTCGCCCCGGCTGACGCAGTTTTCGCGCCGCCCCGGCTGACGCGGTTTCGTGCCGCCCCGGCAGACGCGGTTTTCGCGCCGCCCCGGCTGACGCGGTTTCGTGCCGCCCCGGCAGACGCAGTTCGGACTTAGCACTTTTCGGCTGTGCCTGGCTGGCGGCCCACTCACTCGATCGCCATGTCTGTTTGCCACAGTTTTCCCGGTGGTGCCGCACCCGGGCTCGCCCCGGCAGACGCGTTTTTTTTTTGCGCCGCCCCGGCTGACGCGGTTTCGTGCCGCCCCGGCAGACGCGGTTTTTTGCGCCGCCCCGGCTGACGCGGTTTTTGCCGCCCCGGCTGACGCAGTTCGGACTTAGCACTTTTCGGCTGTGCCTGGCTGGCGGCCCACTCACTCGATCGCCATGTCTGTTTGCCACAGTTTTCCCGGTGGTGCCGCACCCGGGCTCGCCCCGGCTGACGCAGTTTTCGCGCCGCCCCGGCTGACGCGGTTTCGTGCCGCCCCGGCAGACGCGGTTTTCGCGCCGCCCCGGCTGACGCGGTTTCGTGCCGCCCCGGCAGACGCAGTTCGGACTTAGCACTTTTCGGCTGTGCCTGGCTGGCGGCCAACTCACTCGATCGCCATGTCTGTTTGCCACAGTTTTCCCGGTGGTGCCGCACCCGGGCTCGCCCCGGCTGACGCAGTTTTCGCGCCGCCCCGGCTGACGCGGTTTCGTGCCGCCCCGGCAGACGCGGTTTTCGCGCCGCCCCGGCTGACGCGGTTTCGTGCCGCCCCGGCAGACGCAGTTCGGACTTAGCACTTTTCGGCTGTGCCTGGCTGGCGGCCCACTCACTCGATCGCCATGTCTGTTTGCCACAGTTTTCCCGGTGGTGCCGCACCCGGGCTCGCCCCGGCAGACGCGTTTTTTTTTTCTTTCGCCCCGGCTGACGCAGTTTTCGCGCCGCCCCGGCTGACGCGGTTTCGTGCCGCCCCGGCAGACGCGGTTTTTTTGCGCCGCCCCGGCTGACGCGGTTTTTGCCGCCCCGGCTGACGCAGTTCGGACTTGGCACTTTTTGGCTGAGCCTGGCTGGTGGCCCACTCACTCGATCGCCATGTCTGTTAGCCACAGTTTTCCCGGTGGTGCCGCACCCGGGCTCGCCCCGGCTGACGCAGTTTTCGCGCCGCCCCGGCAGACGCGGTTTTCGCGCCGCCCCGGCTGACGCGGTTTTTGCCGCCCCGGCTGACGCAGTTCGGACTTGGCACTTTTTGGGCTGAGCCTGGCTGGCGGCCCACTCACTCGATCGCCATGTCTGTTTGCCACAGTCTTCCCGGTGGTGCCGCACCCGGGCTCGCCCCGGCAGACGCGTTTTTTTTTTCTTTCGCCCCGGCAGACGTGGTTCCCCCCCCCCCCCCCCCCTTTTCGCTCGCCCCGGCTGACGAGGTTTTCGCGCCGCCCCGGCTGACGCAGTTTTCGCGCCGCCCCGGCTGACGCGGTTTCGTGCCGCCCCGGCTGACGCGGTTTTCGCGCCGCCCCGGCTGACGCGGTTTTTGCGTCGCCCCGGCTGACACGGTTCGGACTTTGCACTTTTCGGCTGTGCCTGGCTGGCGGCCCACTCACTCGATCGCCATGTCTGTTTGCCACAGTTTTCCCGGTGGTGCCGCACCCGGGCTTGCCCCGGCAGACGCGTTTTTTTTTTTTCTTTTCGCCCCGGCTGACGCAGTTTTCGCCCCGCCCCGGCTGACGCGGTTTCGTGCCGCCCCGGCAGACGCGGTTTTTTGCGCCGCCCCGGCTGACGCGGTTTTTGCCGCCCCGGCTGACGCAGTTCGGACTTTGCACTTTTTGGCTGAGCCTGGCTGGCGGCCCACTCACTCGATCGCCATGTCTGTTTGCCACAGTTTTCCCGGTGGTGCCGCACCCGGGCTCGCCCCGGCAGACGCGTTTTTTTTTTTCCTTCGCCCCGGCAGACGTGGTTCCCCCCCCCCCCCTCCGTCTTTCTTTTTGTTTTTTTTTTTCGCCGCGGCTGAAGAGGATTTTTCGGTGCCTCGACGCCCCGGTAGTCGCGGTTTTTCCGTTTCCGCACGGCCCCGGCTGACGCTGCTCGGTCACAGTCGCCTTTTGTGAGGATTGCAGACTTCTTGAGCGCGGGTGTTTTTTTTTTGTTGTTGTTGTTGTTTTATTACGCATTCGCTCCAGCAGACGCTGTTTAGACTTTTTGTTTCCTCTTTTATCCTGCGACGAGGTGACGAGGTTTATTCGGTGCCCCGCCGCCCCGGCTGAAGTGATTTTTCCTGTCCCGTGCCGCCCCGGCTGACGCGGTTGGGACTTCGCGTTTGTTCGGCCGCCACGGGTTTTGGCGCACTCGCTCGGTTGCTTGTTGTTGCCACTTGTTGCGAACCCAGGTTTCTTGAGCGAGCGCGGGCGTTTTTTCTTCCTTTCTTTCTTTGTTCTATGTGTTAGCGAATCGGCCTTTAATATCACACGAGGACTCACAACCAACAATTTTCAGTTTGAAGTGTAAAAAATCTGCAGGTGTTGACGTAACTGACTTGCCCCGTACCCTTGAGTACATCCATGAAGTTCTCGTAGTACTACTAAATCGCATTATTCCAAGTGGAGAAATTCCCATAAACTTGCAAACCTCTACACGAAAATCGGTGCGCGTGATAAAGTTGAAAATTATCGTCCGATATCAAATGTGCCTTCTATAACACAAATTCTAGGAAAAAAAAAAAAAAAACACTTGTTCGCCGTTTTCTGCGCCGTGACTGGCAGCACTCCGGCGAAGCGAAACGGGGTCGATTCGAGCACGATATCGGCGTCTTTCGACGTGCTCGCCGGCGACCGTCGCACGAGTACGTCGCACGAGCGCGTCTGCCGGGGCGCCGTTTGCGAAGCCGACGCAAAAGTGGGAACCGCCGCTCGGATGATCGCCGCTTTCGGCAGAGTGAGTGTTGGCACTCCGGGGAAGCGAAACAGCGTGAATGCGCCCACGAAATCGGCGTATTTTGAAGTGCCCGCCGGCGACCGTCGCACGAGTACGGTAAACCGCGTCAGCCGGGGCGTAGTTCGGGACGCCGACGAAAAAGTGGGAAGCGCAACTCGGATCTTCGCCGTTTTTGCAGGAGTGAGTGGCGGCCCTCCTGCGAGACCAAGAAGCATCGATTCGTGCACGAATTCGGCGCCTTTCGACGTGATCGCCGGCGACCGTCGCTCGAGTAGGGCAAACCGCGTCTGCCGGGGCGGGCTTCGGGACGCCGATGCGAAAGTGGGAAACGCTGCTCGGATGTTCGCCGTTTTTGGCCGAGTGAGTGCTGGCACTCGGGCGAAGCCAAACGGGGCCGATTACGGCACGATATCGGCGTCTTTCGACGTGCCCGGCGGCGACCGTCGCACGAGTACGGTAAACCGCGTCAGCCCGGGCGGAGTTCGGGACGCCGATGCGAAAGTGGAGAACGCCGCTCGGATCTTCGCCGTTTTTGGAGGAGTGAGTGGCGGCACTCCGGAGAAGCCAAGGAGCGCCAATTAGCGCACGATATCGGCGTCTTTCGACGCGCTCGCCGGCGACCGTCGAACGAGTAGGGCAAACCGCGTCTGCCGGGGCGGGGTTTACGACGCCGACGCAAAAGTGGGAACCGCCGCTCGGATGTTGGCCGTTTTTGGCAGAGTGAGTGCTGGCACACCGGCGACGCGAAAGAGCGCGAAAGCGCCCACGAAAGTGGCGTATTTGGACGTGCTTGACGGCGACCGCTGCAGGAGTACGAAAAACCACGTCAGCCGGGGCGAGCGACCCACGGCGGTCTGGGTGCTTATCGCTGCTATTATAGGGGCACCCCGGCAGACGCAGAAAAAAAAAATTTTTTTTCGACCTTCTTTTTTGCTGGTCGAGCTCGGGTAACCCAGGTCGCAATGGGAGCCGCGCACGAAAGCGGCGTCGCGAGACGCGTTCGCGGTCGCTAGTCGCACGAGCTCGGCAACCGCGTCAGCCGGCGCGGAGTTCGGGATGCCGACGGCTAAGTGGGTACCGCTGCTCGGATGTTCGCCGTTTTTGGCCGAGTGAGTGCTGGCACTCCGGCGAAGCGAAACGGGGCCGATTCGGGCACGATATCGGCGTATTTCGACGTGCTCGCCGGCGACCGTCGCACGAGTACGGCAAAGCGCGTCTGCCGGGGCGAGGTTTGCGATGCCGACGAAAAAGTGGGAAGCGCCGCTCGGATCTTCGCCGTTTTTGCAGGAGTGAGTGGCGGCCCTCCTGCGAGACCAAGAAGCATCGACTCGCGCACGATATCGGTGTCTTTCGACGTGCCCGCCGGCCACCGCCGCACGAGTACGGCAAACCGCGTATGCCGGGGCGGGGTTGGCGACGCCGACGCAAAAGTGGGAACCGCCACTAGGATGTTCGCCGTTTTTGGCAGAGTGAGTGCTGGCACACCGGCGACGCGAAAGAGCGCGAAAGCGCCCACGAAAGTGGCGTATTTGGACGTGCTTGACGGCGACCGCTGCAGGAGTACGAAAAACCACGTCAGCCGGGGCGAGCGACCCACGGCGGTCTGGGTGCTTATCGCTGCTATTATAGGGGCACCCCGGCAGACGCAGAAAAAAAAAATTTTTTTTCGACCTTCTTTTTTGCTGGTCGAGCTCGGGTAACCCAGGTCGCAATGGGAGCCGCGCACGAAAGCGGCGTCGCGAGACGCGTTCGCGGTCGCTAGTCGCACGAGCTCGGCAACCGCGTCAGCCGGCGCGGAGTTCGGGATGCCGACGGCTAAGTGGGTACCGCTGCTCGGATGTTCGCCGTTTTTGGCCGAGTGAGTGCTGGCACTCCGGCGAAGCGAAACGGGGCCGATTCGGGCACGATATCGGCGTATTTCGACGTGCTCGCCGGCGACCGTCGCACGAGTACGGCAAAGCGCGTCTGCCGGGGCGAGGTTTGCGATGCCGACGAAAAAGTGGGAAGCGCCGCTCGGATCTTCGCCGTTTTTGCAGGAGTGAGTGGCGGCCCTCCTGCGAGACCAAGAAGCATCGACTCGCGCACGATATCGGTGTCTTTCGACGTGCCCGCCGGCCACCGCCGCACGAGTACGGCAAACCGCGTATGCCGGGGCGGGGTTGGCGACGCCGACGCAAAAGTGGGAACCGCCACTAGGATGTTCGCCGTTTTTGGCAGAGTGAGTGCTGGCACTCCGGCGAAGCGAAAGAGCGCGAATGCGCCCACGAAAGTGGCGTGTTTGGACGTGCTTGACGACGACCACCGCAGGAAAACGAAAAACCACGTCAGCCGGGGCGAGCGACCCATGGCGGTCTGGGTGCTTATCGCTGCTATTATAGGGGCACCCCGGCAGACGCAAAAAAAAAAAAATTTTTTTTCGACATTCTTTCTTGCTCGTCGACCTCGGGTGACCCAGGTCGCAGTGGGAGCCGCGCACGAAAGCGGCGTCGCGAGACGGCTTCGCGGTCGCTAGTCGCACGAGCTCGGCAACCGCGTCTGCCGGGGCGGAGTTCGGGACGCCGACGGCTAAGTGGGAACCGCCGCTCGGATGTTCGCCGTTTGTGGCCGAGTGAGTGCTGGCACTCCGGCGAAGCCAAACGGGGCCGATTCCGGCACGATATCGGCGTCTTTCTACGTGCTCGCCGGCGACCGTCGCACGAGTACGGCAAAGTGCGTCTGCCGGGGCGGGGTTTGCGACGCGTACGCAATAGTGAGAACCGTCGCTCGGATGTTCGTCGTCTTTCGCCGAGCCAGTGCTGGCACTCCGGCGAAGCCGAACGGAGCCGATTCGGGCACGATATCGGCGTCTTTCCACGTGCTCGCCGGCGACCGTCGCACGAGTACGGTAAACCGCGTCAGCCGGGGCGGAGTTCGGGACGCCGATGCGAAAGTGGGAAGCGCCGCTCGGATCTTCGCCGTTTTTGGAGGAGTCAGTGGCGGCACTCCGGTGAAGCCAAGGTGCGCCAATTCGCGCACGATATCGGCGTCTTTCGACGTGCCCGCCGGCCACCGTCGCACGAGTACGGCAAACCTCGTCTGCCGGGGCGGGGTTTGCGACGCCGACGCAAAAGTGGGAACCGCCGCTCGGATGTTCGCCGTTTTTGGCAGAGTGAGTGCTGGCACTCCGGCGAAGCGAAAGAGCGTGAATGCGCCCACGAAAGTAGCGTATTTGGACGTGCTTGACGGCGACCGCCGCAGGAGTACGAAAAACCACGTCAGCCGGGGCGAGCGACCCACGGCGGTCTGGGTGCTTATCGCTGCTATTATAGGGGCACCCCGGCAGACGCAGAAAGAAAAAAAAAAAAATGGGGACATGGCGTGCGTCACCGTGCGGCTTCGCAGCGTTGCCGAAGTCGCCGAGCCCTTCGACTGAGCCGAACGGCGGACAGGGAACGTTGGTCGGCCGTTCTAACCTGTCGGTGCCACGCCGAGACGTCGTTAAGGAAAACCGCGTCGTGGGCCTCTACGACGCCGTCGAGTCGTTGTACGTTTGGTGTCCAGCGTGTCGGCGGCGAGTAGCGGACACGTCGTTCACGACTTCGGTCTTTCGCAGTCGACGCGAACTTGCGGAGAGTCGTGGTGCCTCACGTTTTCGGCAGAAACCGCGGCGGAATTTTCCCGTGCGTGCGCGCACGACCTCGGTGCTGTGCCGTCAGCGTAGTGTTGCACAAACTCGTGGCCTACCCAAGGTGCGGTACGTTTGCGGCCGTATCCTCGGTGGGAATTTCGTGAGCAGGGTCGCAAATTCTACGACCTCGGCGGGTTTGAGAGCGACGTAGACTTGTGGCACGCTCAACGTGCCACACGTTTCGGGGCACACCCGCGGTGAAATTTTCTCGAGTACGCTCGTATTAGTGCCCAAGGAGGTCTGGGTACTTATCGCTGCTATTATGTGGGGGTTCTCGTGAGCGGCGTACGCGAAAGCGACCGGGTGTCTGATATGCGGCGGGCTTCGGCCTCGTCAAGCGTGTCCTCGGGTCTGCTCCAGGGGAATCCACGGCAGTCGTCTGCAGCCTCATCCGCTTGATGCGTTAGGGGCTGGTTGTCGGACGGTGCCGTTTTACCACGATATCGAGGTGTGTTCCGTGTCGTCCTCGGGCGATTCAGATGCGAAAGCGCCGAAGACGCGGGCGTGACCCGTCGTCTGGCGGCTTTGCAGTCTCGGCTCCGTTGCTAGTTCCGGCCGGTCCACCGACAGTGCAGCGGGCTTGGGCAACCCGCACGGTGCGACCGAGTCGATGCAACGAAAAAGAGCGAGCATGAACGTGCTTCTTGCCGCACGGCTCCCACTCGTCTTTCGGGAAGGTTGTGCCGTAGCGAGCTCGAACGCCGTCATCTCGGAGTGCAAAATAAGCGTGTTGGGGCGCCTGAAGGTGGCCTCCGCCGCACACAGACTGCGTCCGGCCCGCCGAAGGCGAGGACGGACGCGCAGTCGAACGATTACCTGGTTGATCCTGCCAGTAATCATATGCTTGTCTCAAAGATTAAGCCATGCATGTCTAAGTACATGCCGAAATAAGGCGAAACCGCGAATGGCTCATTAAATCAGTTATGGTTCCTTAGATCGTTTCTTCCTACTTGGATAACTGTGGCAATTCTAGAGCTAATACATGCAGTGAGCCTGGAGCCCTTTGGGTAACGGGTGCTTTTATTAGACCAAGATCGATCGGGTTTCGGCCCGTATTGTGTGGTGACTCTGGATAACTTTGTGCTGATCGCATGGCCACGAGCCGGCGACGTTTCTTTCAAGTGTCTGCCTTATCAACTTTCGATGGTAGGTTACTTGCTTACCATGGTTGTTACGGGTAACGGAGAATCAGGGTTCGATTCCGGAGAGGGAGCCTGAGAAACGGCTACCACATCCAAGGAAGGCAGCAGGCGCGCAAATTACCCACTCCCGGCACGGGGAGGTAGTGACGAAAAATAACAATACGGGACTCTTTTGAGGCCCCGTAATTGAAATGAGTACACTCTAAATCCTTTAACGAGGATCAATTGGAGGGCAAGTCTGGTGCCAGCAGCCGCGGTAATTCCAGCTCCAATAGCGTATACTAAAGCTGCTGCGGTTAAAAAGCTCGTAGTTGGATCTCAGTTCCAGACGAGTAGTGCATCTACCCGATGCGACGGCTCGGACTGAACATCATGCCGGTTCTTTCTTGGTGCACTTCATTGTGTGCCTCGAGATGGCCGGTGCTTTTACTTTGAAAAAATTAGAGTGCTCAACGCAGGCGAGTCGCCTGAATAAACTTGCATGGAATAATAGAACAAGACCTCGTTTCTGTTCTGTTGGTTTTTGGAATACGAGGTAATGATTAAGAGGGACGGACGGGGGCATTCGTATTGCGGCGCTAGAGGTGAAATTCTTGGACCGTCGCAAGACGAACTACTGCGAAAGCATTTGCCAAGAATGTTTTCATTGATCAAGAACGAAAGTCAGAGGTTCGAAGGCGATCAGATACCGCCCTAGTTCTGACCATAAACGATGCCAACCAGCGATCCGCCTGAGTTACTCAAATGACTCGGCGGGCAGCTTCCGGGAAACCAAAGTATTTGGGTTCCGGGGGAAGTATGGTTGCAAAGCTGAAACTTAAAGGAATTGACGGAAGGGCACCACCAGGAGTGGAGCCTGCGGCTTAATTTGACTCAACACGGGAAAACTTACCCGGCCCGGACACTGGGAGGATTGACAGATTGAGAGCTCTTTCTTGATTCGGTGGATGGTGGTGCATGGCCGTTCTTAGTTGGTGGAGCGATTTGTCTGGTTAATTCCGATAACGAACGAGACTCTAGCCTATTAAATAGGTGCGGGGTTCCCAGCACCTTACAACCTTCTTAGAGGGACAAGCGGCTCCTAGCCGCACGAAACAGAGCAATAACAGGTCTGTGATGCCCTTAGATGTCCGGGGCCGCACGCGCGCTACACTGAAGGAAGCAGCGTGTCTTTATCCCTGTCTGAAAAGACTGGGTAACCCGTGGAACTTCTTTCGTGATTGGGATAGGGGCTTGCAATTGTTCCCCTTGAACGAGGAATTCCCAGTAAGCGCGAGTCATAAGCTCGCGTTGATTACGTCCCTGCCCTTTGTACACACCGCCCGTCGCTACTACCGATTGAATGATTTAGTGAGGTCTTCGGACCGATGTCCGGCGCGGCCTTTCGGTTGCGCCGGTCTGTTGGAAAGATGACCAAACTTGATCATTTAGAGGAAGTAAAAGTCGTAACAAGGTTTCCGTAGGTGAACCTGCGGAAGGATCATTAACGGATTGTGAAGGGTGAGCGCCTCAGCTGCGTCTGCGCCCGACACTTTCTGCCGCTGACCCCGTTTGGACGCGGGGTCGGCTTTTCCCCACGGGGCTGCCTGAATGTGGAGCGGCACCCCGTGACAAATTGTTGCGCCCAGCGGACGCCAACACCGCGACCTTGGACGGTCGGCCAGGTGGCGGACGCGGGTACAAACGGCGCAACGCACTCATAGGTCGGCTTTCGACCCGCCACTGCACCGTGGCTCGAAGCGCTCGAAATGCGCGACCCGACCGCTGCGGGACCGCCTAGTACTGTAAACAGGAGCGGCGGAGCGCGAACGGCGAGTCGTGGTTACGTCGGTAGAAGGCGAGGCTGCGCGTTCCCGAAACGCCAGCCGAGTGCCCTCCCGACCGTTCGAGCGTGCAAGAACGAGACCCGACAATCGCGCGGCGACTGCCAAGTACGAGAGGAACGGCACAAGCGTCGGCGGTCGGTCAAGGAACTGGCGATGTGACGGGTCCGCTGTGCACCAGTGCATACCGTCCCGCCGTCCGCGGCAAGCGCCTCCGCGTCCTCGGGTGACGGAGGCTGCCGGTCGGTTCTTGCAGGCGAGGGATCTCGCTGGCACCGGTTCGCGTTGACGCGCGGCCGGTCATGGCACGGCGATGCGACGGCCGAGGTGCGCAGTACTCGATGGAGGAACCGCACGCTCCGATGACCGTCCCGCCCTCCGCGGCGTATGCGTACCGACCGTAATGGTTGCAGCAGCGCCGGCCGGCTTTTGAATTCGCCACACGAAACACGGTGCGAGATCGCGGTTAGGGGAGCGTCGACGTTGCCAGGCGTTTTGCTTGCTGCCGAGGGAAAGGCGGCACGGCCACGTCGCGCTCGTCGCGATTAGCGGGTCTGCGCGCTTTGGGAAGGTGCCGCAACGACTTGCCGAAAGAGGAAGCACGGAAGAACGAGGGACTTGGACGTCCCGACAATTGAACGCACTTGCGGCCAGGCCCTTGCTGGCTTCGTTCTTCCGCCTCGAGTAGGCTCGTACGCGGCTCCGGCGCCGAAAGTGGTCCTTGGCACCGACTTCGGTGGACGTGGGAAGTGCCGCGCAAGTACGGCGCGCCTGGCTCCACCTGTTGGCTAAAGTAGGCAGCCGGATCGGCATTTTGGTGTGCGGTGGCAAACCGTGGATGCGAAAAAAGCTTGTGCGATTTCGTGGAACAAAAAGCGGGGGTCCCCCTTTTTATGCGGAGGAGACCGACCCGCCTGCCGTGGTGAACCGCGACGCCACGGTAAAAACGGGAGAGGCTTGTCGATGGGACCGTGCATCCCGCGCTCCACGGAGGCCGGGAGGCGGCCGCCCGAGGAAATGTGTAGCCGTCGAGGCCCGCATCTGCGTGCACTCTTATCCAAATGGGTGTACCGCAGGCATTTTCTGGTTAGGCGGGCCAATGAGAGCGAGCACACAACGATACCTACGGGTCCGGCTTGGAGAACCGGCTTCGACGCCTCCCGAGTATTTATAGAGGGGTGGACCACGAAAGCACTCGCAAGTAGCGAAAGCGAAACGCCGTCCGAAACACACCGTTTGCTCGATTTGCGGCAGCCGAAAAAGGCGCGGCAGAGTTTTGGAGTCCAAGCGTGCGCTGAAAAGCGCCCTTCTTGGCCACTGTTTGGCCGAGTGCCAGAAACGTTTGGTTTTGACTGTACGGAATTGAACAAACACTTTTTCACGACTCTAAGCGGTGGATCACTCGGTTCTCGGGTCGATGAAGAACGCAGCCAGCTGCGAGACTTGGTGAATTGCAGGACACACTGAGCACTGATTCTTTGAACGCACATTGCGGCCTTGGGTCTTCCCTTGGCTTCGTCTGTCTGAGGGTCGGATCACATATCAAGAGAGCCTTCGGCGCACAAGGGAACGTGAGCCGTCGACTCGTTTTGACCGCGTCGGCAACACGGACAGCACGCTGAACACCTCACAGCGAGCGCCAACAGCGGCCACTCAAGGGCGAGACGGTGGCGACCGTCGTGCCAGAGCCCAACCGAAACGGGGGCG
>NW_027464939.1:95000-107500 GCF_043290135.1 Rhipicephalus microplus
TTCGTGCCGCCCCGGCAGACGCAGTTCGGACTTAGCACTTTTCGGCTGTGCCTGGCTGGCGGCCCACTCACTCGATCGCCATGTCTGTTTGCCACAGTTTTCCCGGTGGTGCCGCACCCGGGCTCGCCCCGGCTGACGCAGTTTTCGCGCCGCCCCGGCTGACGCGGTTTCGTGCCGCCCCGGCAGACGCGGTTTTCGCGCCGCCCCGGCTGACGCGGTTTCGTGCCGCCCCGGCAGACGCAGTTCGGACTTAGCACTTTTCGGCTGTGCCTGGCTGGCGGCCCACTCACTCGATCGCCATGTCTGTTTGCCACAGTTTTCCCGGTGGTGCCGCACCCGGGCTCGCCCCGGCTGACGCAGTTTTCGCGCCGCCCCGGCTGACGCGGTTTCGTGCCGCCCCGGCAGACGCGGTTTTCGCGCCGCCCCGGCTGACGCGGTTTCGTGCCGCCCCGGCAGACGCAGTTCGGACTTAGCACTTTTCGGCTGTGCCTGGCTGGCGGCCCACTCACTCAATCGCCATGTCTGTTTGCCACAGTTTTCCCGGTGGTGCCGCACCCGGGCTCGCCCCGGCTGACGCAGTTTTCGCGCCGCCCCGGCTGACGCGGTTTCGTGCCGCCCCGGCAGACGCGGTTTTCGCGCCGCCCCGGCTGACGCGGTTTCGTGCCGCCCCGGCAGACGCAGTTCGGACTTAGCACTTTTCGGCTGTGCCTGGCTGGCGGCCCACTCACTCGATCGCCATGTCTGTTTGCCACAGTTTTCCCGGTGGTGCCGCACCCGGGCTCGCCCCGGCAGACGCGTTTTTTTTTTCTTTCGCCCCGGCTGACGCAGTTTTCGCGCCGCCCCGGCTGACGCGGTTTCGTGCCGCCCCGGCAGACGCGGTTTTTTGCGCCGCCCCGGCTGACGCGGTTTTTGCCGCCCCGGCTGACGCAGTTCGGACTTAGCACTTTTCGGCTGTGCCTGGCTGGCGGCCCACTCACTCGATCGCCATGTCTGTTTGCCACAGTTTTCCCGGTGGTGCCGCACCCGGGCTCGCCCCGGCTGACGCAGTTTTCGCGCCGCCCCGGCTGACGCGGTTTCGTGCCGCCCCGGCAGACGCGGTTTTCGCGCCGCCCCGGCTGACGCGGTTTCGTGCCGCCCCGGCAGACGCAGTTCGGACTTAGCACTTTTCGGCTGTGCCTGGCTGGCGGCCCACTCACTCGATCGCCATGTCTGTTTGCCACAGTTTTCCCGGTGGTGCCGCACCCGGGCTCGCCCCGGCTGACGCAGTTTTCGCGCCGCCCCGGCTGACGCGGTTTCGTGCCGCCCCGGCAGACGCGGTTTTCGCGCCGCCCCGGCTGACGCGGTTTCGTGCCGCCCCGGCAGACGCAGTTCGGACTTAGCACTTTTCGGCTGTGCCTGGCTGGCGGCCCACTCACTCGATCGCCATGTCTGTTTGCCACAGTTTTCCCGGTGGTGCCGCACCCGGGCTCGCCCCGGCAGACGCGTTTTTTTTTTTCTTTCGCCCCGGCTGACGCAGTTTTCGCGCCGCCCCGGCTGACGCGGTTTCGTGCCGCCCCGGCAGACGCGGTTTTTTTGCGCCGCCCCGGCTGACGCGGTTTTTGCCGCCCCGGCTGACGCAGTTCGGACTTGGCACTTTTTGGCTGAGCCTGGCTGGTGGCCCACTCACTCGATCGCCATGTCTGTTAGCCACAGTTTTCCCGGTGGTGCCGCACCCGGGCTCGCCCCGGCTGACGCAGTTTTCGCGCCGCCCCGGCAGACGCGGTTTTCGCGCCGCCCCGGCTGACGCGGTTTTTGCCGCCCCGGCTGACGCAGTTCGGACTTGGCACTTTTTGGGCTGAGCCTGGCTGGCGGCCCACTCACTCGATCGCCATGTCTGTTTGCCACAGTTTTCCCGGTGGTGCCGCACCCGGGCTCGCCCCGGCTGACGCAGTTTTCGCGCCGCCCCGGCTGACGCGGTTTCGTGCCGCCCCGGCAGACGCGGTTTTCGCGCCGCCCCGGCTGACGCGGTTTCGTGCCGCCCCGGCAGACGCAGTTCGGACTTAGCACTTTTCGGCTGTGCCTGGCTGGCGGCCCACTCACTCGATCGCCATGTCTGTTTGCCACAGTTTTCCCGGTGGTGCCGCACCCGGGCTCGCCCCGGCAGACGCGTTTTTTTTTTCTTTCGCCCCGGCTGACGCAGTTTTCGCGCCGCCCCGGCTGACGCGGTTTCGTGCCGCCCCGGCAGACGCGGTTTTTTTGCGCCGCCCCGGCTGACGCGGTTTTTGCCGCCCCGGCTGACGCAGTTCGGACTTGGCACTTTTTGGCTGAGCCTGGCTGGTGGCCCACTCACTCGATCGCCATGTCTGTTAGCCACAGTTTTCCCGGTGGTGCCGCACCCGGGCTCGCCCCGGCTGACGCAGTTTTCGCGCCGCCCCGGCAGACGCGGTTTTCGCGCCGCCCCGGCTGACGCGGTTTTTGCCGCCCCGGCTGACGCAGTTCGGACTTGGCACTTTTTGGGCTGAGCCTGGCTGGCGGCCCACTCACTCGATCGCCATGTCTGTTTGCCACAGTCTTCCCGGTGGTGCCGCACCCGGGCTCGCCCCGGCAGACGCGTTTTTTTTTCTTTCGCCCCGGCAGACGTGGTTCCCCCCCCCCCCTTTTCGCTCGCCCCGGCTGACGAGGTTTTCGCGCCGCCCCGGCTGACGCAGTTTTCGCGCCGCCCCGGCTGACGCGGTTTCGTGCCGCCCCGGCTGACGCGGTTTTCGCGCCGCCCCGGCTGACGCGGTTTTTGCGTCGCCCCGGCTGACACGGTTCGGACTTTGCACTTTTCGGCTGTGCCTGGCTGGCGGCCCACTCACTCGATCGCCATGTCTGTTTGCCACAGTTTTCCCGGTGGTGCCGCACCCGGGCTTGCCCCGGCAGACGCGTTTTTTTTTTTTCTTTTCGCCCCGGCTGACGCAGTTTTCGCCCCGCCCCGGCTGACGCGGTTTCGTGCCGCCCCGGCAGACGCGGTTTTTTGCGCCGCCCCGGCTGACGCGGTTTTTGCCGCCCCGGCTGACGCAGTTCGGACTTTGCACTTTTTGGCTGAGCCTGGCTGGCGGCCCACTCACTCGATCGCCATGTCTGTTTGCCACAGTTTTCCCGGTGGTGCCGCACCCGGGCTCGCCCCGGCAGACGCGTTTTTTTTTTTCCTTCGCCCCGGCAGACGTGGTTCCCCCCCCCCCTCCGTCTTTCTTTTTGTTTTTTTTTTTCGCCGCGGCTGAAGAGGATTTTTCGGTGCCTCGACGCCCCGGTAGTCGCGGTTTTTCCGTTTCCGCACGGCCCCGGCTGACGCTGCTCGGTCACAGTCGCCTTTTGTGAGGATTGCAGACTTCTTGAGCGCGGGTGTTTTTTTTTGTTGTTGTTGTTGTTTTATTACGCATTCGCTCCAGCAGACGCTGTTTAGACTTTTTGTTTCCTCTTTTATCCTGCGACGAGGTGACGAGGTTTATTCGGTGCCCCGCCGCCCCGGCTGAAGTGATTTTTCCTGTCCCGTGCCGCCCCGGCTGACGCGGTTGGGACTTCGCGTTTGTTCGGCCGCCACGGGTTTTGGCGCACTCGCTCGGTTGCTTGTTGTTGCCACTTGTTGCGAACCCAGGTTTCTTGAGCGAGCGCGGGCGTTTTTTCTTCCTTTCTTTCTTTGTTCTATGTGTTAGCGAATCGGCCTTTAATATCACACGAGGACTCACAACCAACAATTTTCAGTTTGAAGTGTAAAAAATCTGCAGGTGTTGACGTAACTGACTTGCCCCGTACCCTTGAGTACATCCATGAAGTTCTCGTAGTACTACTAAATCGCATTATTCCAAGTGGAGAAATTCCCATAAACTTGCAAACCTCTACACGAAAATCGGTGCGCGTGATAAAGTTGAAAATTATCGTCCGATATCAAATGTGCCTTCTATAACACAAATTCTAGGAAAAAAAAAAAAACACTTGTTCGCCGTTTTCTGCGCCGTGACTGGCAGCACTCCGGCGAAGCGAAACGGGGTCGATTCGAGCACGATATCGGCGTCTTTCGACGTGCTCGCCGGCGACCGTCGCACGAGTACGTCGCACGAGCGCGTCTGCCGGGGCGCCGTTTGCGAAGCCGACGCAAAAGTGGGAACCGCCGCTCGGATGATCGCCGCTTTCGGCAGAGTGAGTGTTGGCACTCCGGGGAAGCGAAACAGCGTGAATGCGCCCACGAAATCGGCGTATTTTGAAGTGCCCGCCGGCGACCGTCGCACGAGTACGGTAAACCGCGTCAGCCGGGGCGTAGTTCGGGACGCCGACGAAAAAGTGGGAAGCGCAACTCGGATCTTCGCCGTTTTTGCAGGAGTGAGTGGCGGCCCTCCTGCGAGACCAAGAAGCATCGATTCGTGCACGAATTCGGCGCCTTTCGACGTGATCGCCGGCGACCGTCGCTCGAGTAGGGCAAACCGCGTCTGCCGGGGCGGGCTTCGGGACGCCGATGCGAAAGTGGGAAACGCTGCTCGGATGTTCGCCGTTTTTGGCCGAGTGAGTGCTGGCACTCGGGCGAAGCCAAACGGGGCCGATTACGGCACGATATCGGCGTCTTTCGACGTGCCCGGCGGCGACCGTCGCACGAGTACGGTAAACCGCGTCAGCCCGGGCGGAGTTCGGGACGCCGATGCGAAAGTGGAGAACGCCGCTCGGATCTTCGCCGTTTTTGGAGGAGTGAGTGGCGGCACTCCGGAGAAGCCAAGGAGCGCCAATTAGCGCACGATATCGGCGTCTTTCGACGCGCTCGCCGGCGACCGTCGAACGAGTAGGGCAAACCGCGTCTGCCGGGGCGGGGTTTACGACGCCGACGCAAAAGTGGGAACCGCCGCTCGGATGTTGGCCGTTTTTGGCAGAGTGAGTGCTGGCACACCGGCGACGCGAAAGAGCGCGAAAGCGCCCACGAAAGTGGCGTATTTGGACGTGCTTGACGGCGACCGCTGCAGGAGTACGAAAAACCACGTCAGCCGGGGCGAGCGACCCACGGCGGTCTGGGTGCTTATCGCTGCTATTATAGGGGCACCCCGGCAGACGCAGAAAAAAAAAATTTTTTTTCGACCTTCTTTTTTGCTGGTCGAGCTCGGGTAACCCAGGTCGCAATGGGAGCCGCGCACGAAAGCGGCGTCGCGAGACGCGTTCGCGGTCGCTAGTCGCACGAGCTCGGCAACCGCGTCAGCCGGCGCGGAGTTCGGGATGCCGACGGCTAAGTGGGTACCGCTGCTCGGATGTTCGCCGTTTTTGGCCGAGTGAGTGCTGGCACTCCGGCGAAGCGAAACGGGGCCGATTCGGGCACGATATCGGCGTATTTCGACGTGCTCGCCGGCGACCGTCGCACGAGTACGGCAAAGCGCGTCTGCCGGGGCGAGGTTTGCGATGCCGACGAAAAAGTGGGAAGCGCCGCTCGGATCTTCGCCGTTTTTGCAGGAGTGAGTGGCGGCCCTCCTGCGAGACCAAGAAGCATCGACTCGCGCACGATATCGGTGTCTTTCGACGTGCCCGCCGGCCACCGCCGCACGAGTACGGCAAACCGCGTATGCCGGGGCGGGGTTGGCGACGCCGACGCAAAAGTGGGAACCGCCACTAGGATGTTCGCCGTTTTTGGCAGAGTGAGTGCTGGCACACCGGCGACGCGAAAGAGCGCGAAAGCGCCCACGAAAGTGGCGTATTTGGACGTGCTTGACGGCGACCGCTGCAGGAGTACGAAAAACCACGTCAGCCGGGGCGAGCGACCCACGGCGGTCTGGGTGCTTATCGCTGCTATTATAGGGGCACCCCGGCAGACGCAGAAAAAAAAAATTTTTTTTCGACCTTCTTTTTTGCTGGTCGAGCTCGGGTAACCCAGGTCGCAATGGGAGCCGCGCACGAAAGCGGCGTCGCGAGACGCGTTCGCGGTCGCTAGTCGCACGAGCTCGGCAACCGCGTCAGCCGGCGCGGAGTTCGGGATGCCGACGGCTAAGTGGGTACCGCTGCTCGGATGTTCGCCGTTTTTGGCCGAGTGAGTGCTGGCACTCCGGCGAAGCGAAACGGGGCCGATTCGGGCACGATATCGGCGTATTTCGACGTGCTCGCCGGCGACCGTCGCACGAGTACGGCAAAGCGCGTCTGCCGGGGCGAGGTTTGCGATGCCGACGAAAAAGTGGGAAGCGCCGCTCGGATCTTCGCCGTTTTTGCAGGAGTGAGTGGCGGCCCTCCTGCGAGACCAAGAAGCATCGACTCGCGCACGATATCGGTGTCTTTCGACGTGCCCGCCGGCCACCGCCGCACGAGTACGGCAAACCGCGTATGCCGGGGCGGGGTTGGCGACGCCGACGCAAAAGTGGGAACCGCCACTAGGATGTTCGCCGTTTTTGGCAGAGTGAGTGCTGGCACTCCGGCGAAGCGAAAGAGCGCGAATGCGCCCACGAAAGTGGCGTGTTTGGACGTGCTTGACGACGACCACCGCAGGAAAACGAAAAACCACGTCAGCCGGGGCGAGCGACCCATGGCGGTCTGGGTGCTTATCGCTGCTATTATAGGGGCACCCCGGCAGACGCAAAAAAAAAAAATTTTTTTTCGACATTCTTTCTTGCTCGTCGACCTCGGGTGACCCAGGTCGCAGTGGGAGCCGCGCACGAAAGCGGCGTCGCGAGACGGCTTCGCGGTCGCTAGTCGCACGAGCTCGGCAACCGCGTCTGCCGGGGCGGAGTTCGGGACGCCGACGGCTAAGTGGGAACCGCCGCTCGGATGTTCGCCGTTTGTGGCCGAGTGAGTGCTGGCACTCCGGCGAAGCCAAACGGGGCCGATTCCGGCACGATATCGGCGTCTTTCTACGTGCTCGCCGGCGACCGTCGCACGAGTACGGCAAAGTGCGTCTGCCGGGGCGGGGTTTGCGACGCGTACGCAATAGTGAGAACCGTCGCTCGGATGTTCGTCGTCTTTCGCCGAGCCAGTGCTGGCACTCCGGCGAAGCCGAACGGAGCCGATTCGGGCACGATATCGGCGTCTTTCCACGTGCTCGCCGGCGACCGTCGCACGAGTACGGTAAACCGCGTCAGCCGGGGCGGAGTTCGGGACGCCGATGCGAAAGTGGGAAGCGCCGCTCGGATCTTCGCCGTTTTTGGAGGAGTCAGTGGCGGCACTCCGGTGAAGCCAAGGTGCGCCAATTCGCGCACGATATCGGCGTCTTTCGACGTGCCCGCCGGCCACCGTCGCACGAGTACGGCAAACCTCGTCTGCCGGGGCGGGGTTTGCGACGCCGACGCAAAAGTGGGAACCGCCGCTCGGATGTTCGCCGTTTTTGGCAGAGTGAGTGCTGGCACTCCGGCGAAGCGAAAGAGCGTGAATGCGCCCACGAAAGTAGCGTATTTGGACGTGCTTGACGGCGACCGCCGCAGGAGTACGAAAAACCACGTCAGCCGGGGCGAGCGACCCACGGCGGTCTGGGTGCTTATCGCTGCTATTATAGGGGCACCCCGGCAGACGCAGAAAGAAAAAAAAAAAAAAATGGGGACATGGCGTGCGTCACCGTGCGGCTTCGCAGCGTTGCCGAAGTCGCCGAGCCCTTCGACTGAGCCGAACGGCGGACAGGGAACGTTGGTCGGCCGTTCTAACCTGTCGGTGCCACGCCGAGACGTCGTTAAGGAAAACCGCGTCGTGGGCCTCTACGACGCCGTCGAGTCGTTGTACGTTTGGTGTCCAGCGTGTCGGCGGCGAGTAGCGGACACGTCGTTCACGACTTCGGTCTTTCGCAGTCGACGCGAACTTGCGGAGAGTCGTGGTGCCTCACGTTTTCGGCAGAAACCGCGGCGGAATTTTCCCGTGCGTGCGCGCACGACCTCGGTGCTGTGCCGTCAGCGTAGTGTTGCACAAACTCGTGGCCTACCCAAGGTGCGGTACGTTTGCGGCCGTATCCTCGGTGGGAATTTCGTGAGTAGGGTCGCAAATTCTACGACCTCGGCGGGTTTGAGAGCGACGTAGACTTGTGGCACGCTCAACGTGCCACACGTTTCGGGGCACACCCGCGGTGAAATTTTCTCGAGTACGCTCGTATTAGTGCCCAAGGAGGTCTGGGTACTTATCGCTGCTATTATGTGGGGGTTCTCGTGAGCGGCGTACGCGAAAGCGACCGGGTGTCTGATATGCGGCGGGCTTCGGCCTCGTCAAGCGTGTCCTCGGGTCTGCTCCAGGGGAATCCACGGCAGTCGTCTGCAGCCTCATCCGCTTGATGCGTTAGGGGCTGGTTGTCGGACGGTGCCGTTTTACCACGATATCGAGGTGTGTTCCGTGTCGTCCTCGGGCGATTCAGATGCGAAAGCGCCGAAGACGCGGGCGTGACCCGTCGTCTGGCGGCTTTGCAGTCTCGGCTCCGTTGCTAGTTCCGGCCGGTCCACCGACAGTGCAGCGGGCTTGGGCAACCCGCACGGCGCGACCGAGTCGATGCAACGAAAAAGAGCGAGCATGAACGTGCTTCTTGCCGCACGGCTCCCACTCGTCTTTCGGGAAGGTTGTGCCGTAGCGAGCTCGAACGCCGTCATCTCGGAGTGCAAAATAAGCGTGTTGGGGCGCCTGAAGGTGGCCTCCGCCGCACACAGACTGCGTCCGGCCCGCCGAAGGCGAGGACGGACGCGCAGTCGAACGATTACCTGGTTGATCCTGCCAGTAATCATATGCTTGTCTCAAAGATTAAGCCATGCATGTCTAAGTACATGCCGAAATAAGGCGAAACCGCGAATGGCTCATTAAATCAGTTATGGTTCCTTAGATCGTTTCTTCCTACTTGGATAACTGTGGCAATTCTAGAGCTAATACATGCAGTGAGCCTGGAGCCCTTTGGGTAACGGGTGCTTTTATTAGACCAAGATCGATCGGGTTTCGGCCCGTATTGTGTGGTGACTCTGGATAACTTTGTGCTGATCGCATGGCCACGAGCCGGCGACGTTTCTTTCAAGTGTCTGCCTTATCAACTTTCGATGGTAGGTTACTTGCTTACCATGGTTGTTACGGGTAACGGAGAATCAGGGTTCGATTCCGGAGAGGGAGCCTGAGAAACGGCTACCACATCCAAGGAAGGCAGCAGGCGCGCAAATTACCCACTCCCGGCACGGGGAGGTAGTGACGAAAAATAACAATACGGGACTCTTTTGAGGCCCCGTAATTGAAATGAGTACACTCTAAATCCTTTAACGAGGATCAATTGGAGGGCAAGTCTGGTGCCAGCAGCCGCGGTAATTCCAGCTCCAATAGCGTATACTAAAGCTGCTGCGGTTAAAAAGCTCGTAGTTGGATCTCAGTTCCAGACGAGTAGTGCATCTACCCGATGCGACGGCTCGGACTGAACATCATGCCGGTTCTTTCTTGGTGCACTTCATTGTGTGCCTCGAGATGGCCGGTGCTTTTACTTTGAAAAAATTAGAGTGCTCAACGCAGGCGAGTCGCCTGAATAAACTTGCATGGAATAATAGAACAAGACCTCGTTTCTGTTCTGTTGGTTTTTGGAATACGAGGTAATGATTAAGAGGGACGGACGGGGGCATTCGTATTGCGGCGCTAGAGGTGAAATTCTTGGACCGTCGCAAGACGAACTACTGCGAAAGCATTTGCCAAGAATGTTTTCATTGATCAAGAACGAAAGTCAGAGGTTCGAAGGCGATCAGATACCGCCCTAGTTCTGACCATAAACGATGCCAACCAGCGATCCGCCTGAGTTACTCAAATGACTCGGCGGGCAGCTTCCGGGAAACCAAAGTATTTGGGTTCCGGGGGAAGTATGGTTGCAAAGCTGAAACTTAAAGGAATTGACGGAAGGGCACCACCAGGAGTGGAGCCTGCGGCTTAATTTGACTCAACACGGGAAAACTTACCCGGCCCGGACACTGGGAGGATTGACAGATTGAGAGCTCTTTCTTGATTCGGTGGATGGTGGTGCATGGCCGTTCTTAGTTGGTGGAGCGATTTGTCTGGTTAATTCCGATAACGAACGAGACTCTAGCCTATTAAATAGGTGCGGGGTTCCCAGCACCTTACAACCTTCTTAGAGGGACAAGCGGCTCCTAGCCGCACGAAACAGAGCAATAACAGGTCTGTGATGCCCTTAGATGTCCGGGGCCGCACGCGCGCTACACTGAAGGAAGCAGCGTGTCTTTATCCCTGTCTGAAAAGACTGGGTAACCCGTGGAACTTCTTTCGTGATTGGGATAGGGGCTTGCAATTGTTCCCCTTGAACGAGGAATTCCCAGTAAGCGCGAGTCATAAGCTCGCGTTGATTACGTCCCTGCCCTTTGTACACACCGCCCGTCGCTACTACCGATTGAATGATTTAGTGAGGTCTTCGGACCGATGTCCGGCGCGGCCTTTCGGTTGCGCCGGTCTGTTGGAAAGATGACCAAACTTGATCATTTAGAGGAAGTAAAAGTCGTAACAAGGTTTCCGTAGGTGAACCTGCGGAAGGATCATTAACGGATTGTGAAGGGTGAGCGCCTCAGCTGCGTCTGCGCCCGACACTTTCTGCCGCTGACCCCGTTTGGACGCGGGGTCGGCTTTTCCCCACGGGGCTGCCTGAATGTGGAGCGGCACCCCGTGACAAATTGTTGCGCCCAGCGGACGCCAACACCGCGACCTTGGACGGTCGGCCAGGTGGCGGACGCGGGTACAAACGGCGCAACGCACTCATAGGTCGGCTTTCGACCCGCCACTGCACCGTGGCTCGAAGCGCTCGAAATGCGCGACCCGACCGCTGCGGGACCGCCTAGTACTGTAAACAGGAGCGGCGGAGCGCGAACGGCGAGTCGTGGTTACGTCGGTAGAAGGCGAGGCTGCGCGTTCCCGAAACGCCAGCCGAGTGCCCTCCCGACCGTTCGAGCGTGCAAGAACGAGACCCGACAATCGCGCGGCGACTGCCAAGTACGAGAGGAACGGCACAAGCGTCGGCGGTCGGTCAAGGAACTGGCGATGTGACGGGTCCGCTGTGCACCAGTGCATACCGTCCCGCCGTCCGCGGCAAGCGCCTCCGCGTCCTCGGGTGACGGAGGCTGCCGGTCGGTTCTTGCAGGCGAGGGATCTCGCTGGCACCGGTTCGCGTTGACGCGCGGCCGGTCATGGCACGGCGATGCGACGGCCGAGGTGCGCAGTACTCGATGGAGGAACCGCACGCTCCGATGACCGTCCCGCCCTCCGCGGCGTATGCGTACCGACCGTAATGGTTGCAGCAGCGCCGGCCGGCTTTTGAATTCGCCACACGAAACACGGTGCGAGATCGCGGTTAGGGGAGCGTCGACGTTGCCAGGCGTTTTGCTTGCTGCCGAGGGAAAGGCGGCACGGCCACGTCGCGCTCGTCGCGATTAGCGGGTCTGCGCGCTTTGGGAAGGTGCCGCAACGACTTGCCGAAAGAGGAAGCACGGAAGAACGAGGGACTTGGACGTCCCGACAATTGAACGCACTTGCGGCCAGGCCCTTGCTGGCTTCGTTCTTCCGCCTCGAGTAGGCTCGTACGCGGCTCCGGCGCCGAAAGTGGTCCTTGGCACCGACTTCGGTGGACGTGGGAAGTGCCGCGCAAGTACGGCGCGCCTGGCTCCACCTGTTGGCTAAAGTAGGCAGCCGGATCGGCATTTTGGTGTGCGGTGGCAAACCGTGGATGCGAAAAAAGCTTGTGCGATTTCGTGGAACAAAAAGCGGGGGTCCCCCTTTTTATGCGGAGGAGACCGACCCGCCCGCCGTGGTGAACCGCGACGCCACGGTAAAAACGGGAGAGGCTTGTCGATGGGACCGTGCATCCCGCGCTCCACGGAGGCCGGGAGGCGGCCGCCCGAGGAAATGTGTAGCCGTCGAGGCCCGCATCTGCGTGCACTCTTATCCAAATGGGTGTACCGCAGGCATTTTCTGGTTAGGCGGGCCAATGAGAGCGAGCACACAACGATACCTACGGGTCCGGCTTGGAGAACCGGCTTCGACGCCTCCCGAGTATTTATAGAGGGGTGGACCACGAAAGCACTCGCAAGTAGCGGAAGCGAAACGCCGTCCGAAACACACCGTTTGCTCGATTTGCGGCAGCCGAAAAAGGCGCGGCAGAGTTTTGGAGTCCAAGCGTGCGCTGAAAAGCGCCCTTCTTGGCCACTGTTTGGCCGAGTGCCAGAAACGTTTGGTTTTGACTGTACGGAATTGAACAAACACTTTTTCACGACTCTAAGCGGTGGATCACTCGGTTCTCGGGTCGATGAAGAACGCAGCCAGCTGCGAGACTTGGTGTGAATTGCAGGACACACTGAGCACTGATTCTTTGAACGCACATTGCGGCCTTGGGTCTTCCCTTGGCTTCGTCTGTCTGAGGGTCGGATCACATATCAAGAGAGCCTTCGGCGCACAAGGGAACGTGAGCCGTCGACTCGTTTTGACCGCGTCGGCAACACGGACAGCACGCTGAACACCTCACAGCGAGCGCCAACAGCGGCCACTCAAGGGCGAGACGGTGGCGACCGTCGTGCCAGAGCCCAACCGAAACGGGGGCG
>NW_027464940.1:0-110856 GCF_043290135.1 Rhipicephalus microplus
AAGCACTGAGGACAGCCGCTCAACTTCCGAATGGCCTTATTCGTATAATCTCAACGTCAGGCATTAAAGACAACGAGAATGGGATCAACCTACTTATTTCTGACGTAGTCGCTTATGGCGTTACGTTAGGATGAATGTTGGCGGTGCGAAATCGCCGCAGTATTGGATTCTGCTGTCGCCTGTTCGACTCCGAGTGATCGCATTCCGATGACGGCTGAAGTAGAATAAAAGAATTAACGCCGCTCTCGCTTTTTTTTCCCTTTTTTTGATTGTTTGGGGAAACCGAAGAGGCGTTCTGAATTATTCCGGAGCTTTTCGTACTCATATTATTATTATTATTATTATTATTATTAACAGTAGTAGTAGTGGTAGTAGTAGTAGTAGTAGTAGTAGTGGTGGTAGTAGTAGTAGTAGTAGTAGTAGTAGTAGTAGTAGTATCACGTGGTAGTGTGCACTTTGGATCGCCCGTTTTGGTGTTCACAGAAGTTACAGTCATGGCGGTATAAATAGTAGTACCATAGTGAAGAAAAGGAAGATGAGTACTAGTTTCATCATATAATTTCCTATAAATCGGTAAAACCGCTGAATTCTCGGCCAATCTCACTCAGTGTGTGTGAGTCACAGAGAGTAGGCGAACAAGAATATGGCCCGGCCCCCGCATTCTGCTTGCATACCGACGGGCCAACCGGATATGACTGGAGCGCCGCTTGGCTCGACATTGGCATCCGTCTCAAGCGCCCGGCTTTACCCGCAGATGACCGGCTGGTGTCGCCAGCATCGCACGCGCTCGCCACCCATTCAGGGACATCGCAGCCCGGCAAGGCGAGACATACCGCACTTGTATCGCGAGAGGGATAAAATTCCATGCTCCTTTGATTCACTTAAAAAAAAAACAGCGCCAATAACGAGAGACAAGAGAAAGAAGGAGACAGACCTCGTTATTGTCCCTCGTTATTGGCGCTGTTTTTTTAAGCGAATCACGTCGTACCAACTCGCCCAAGCAACCACGTTAGCATGCTCCTTTGGTTTTAAACCTCGGCCTCTCGGAATACATGTCGCCCCGCCACGGTGGTCTAGTGGCTAAGGTACTCGGCTGCTGACCCGCAGGTCGCGGGGTCAAATCCCGGCTGTGGTGGCTGCATTTCCGATGGAGGCGGAAATGGTGTAGGCCTGTGTGCTCAGATTTGGGTGCACGTTAAAGAACCCCAGGTGGTCGAAATTTCCGGAGTCCTCCACTACGGCGTCTCTCATAATCAGATGGTGGTTTTGGAACGTTAAACCCCACAAATCAATCAATCAAATCGGAATACATGTCCATGTTTGTCTATTTATGGAAGGTCGGTTTACTAAGTCGACACGCACATCCAGCAAAAACACTCAGGCCCGCGCGTCCCCGCACTGCGGCGGATAGAGCGCGTCTCTGACGTCACGCTGACGTCACGAACGACGTTCCTTCTGCCTACCGGGCCACTATAGTGCAGTGTGTAGGTTATAAAAAGATCGTCTGGAGTGGCGGTACCCGGAGCAGTCGGCGAGGGGCCGAGGGCAGGCTAAGCCGCGGCGCCGATCGCATTTGTATGCGAAAAAGCGAAACAACGCTCGGGGCGCACGAGCCTGTCTTTGTATAAGTTTGGTTCCAAACAGGTCTGCACTTCAGATGAAAAAGATAGAGAGAAGCTGTCTGGACTGATAGGGCATTCGTTTCCCGATGACTGGACGTGCATGTGCGTGATGCCTGCGCAATGGACGAGGGAAAGGGGTCTTCTGATGATCCTGCCTGGGGACCTGCCCCGTCGTTATTTACAGTGAGGGACTATGGCCATCTTCGTAATGTGGTGATTGGGGGCTTACTCTAGAAGTGCTGGGACGCGATGGAAAAACGTCACAAATTACTTTCGTCGGCCAGCGATCTAAGCTGTTGTGATAGACGAATCCCACTTGGTCACAGTCGGGTCTGCTCGTATAAAGCGTGCGTCCTAAGTACGCAGCAGTACGACCGCGTGAAGATACTTCGCCTGCAGTAAAAGTGAGACTCAGTCGACTGGCACCCAGAGCAGCGACGCTGAAACCCCAGATATTTTTATCGAACTCGGCCGACCGGAATGCCCCAACATATCAACAAGTTCTCCTGAGGGCCTCCGGGAACAGTGGCGGCTTGTGCTGCTCAGCTCGGAGGTTCGAGACCAGAAATGTGCTATCCAGCAGGCCAGGGAGGCTGTACAGAGACAAGGTGTCTCGGTACCTCCTTGTGCGGTCTAGCCCAGGCCACAGACATGCCGGATTCGGAAACAAAGTTTATTATTCATCATCGGCCGACCCGTAGGCTTTTCCGGTCGCAGCGTGTGTATGGGCTGACACCGTCGAACATTTCACACTGTTACCGCGTATTGAACGCGTGCTGACCCAATCAACTTAATATGTCGCGCTAAAGCGGCTACCTGAAGGGAGCAGGCGGCATTGCGTTAAGAAAGTCGCAAAAACTGCAAAGATACTCAGAATCAACGAATGTGCGAACGGCACAGCACGTAACGAAGGAAACCGAGGGAACGGCTGATCGCCGAGAATATTGCCGTCGCATAGATAATAAAGGAGACTATGGTCGGTACGTCATGCGCAAGGCTTGTGTCAATTGCCGTGGGCGTCAACTGTAAAAATAGAGAAGAAACAAAAAACTGCGTTATCGACTTCTTTGTTTGAGCGCTCGGGACACTCGTTCCTGAAGAGCGAATGCAGTACGCCTGGTCTACATTCGAATCAACTCGTGCGAAAGGGACCAAGTCAACGATGCCTTCGTGCACTCAGTACAAACTTAATATATTAAAATATATTCTGTAAGGACCTCGAATGAAAAAATACAGCGCTAGAACAGGACAGAGTGTCCGTCGTGTTCCAGCGCTGTTTCTTCGTTCAGAGTCAGTGTGTAAGAAACAGCCCAATTGACGACGCTAATATTCTGTAAGGTTATCGCGCTGTGATACCAACATTCTGGCCACAAGGTGGCCGGGAATTTTTATTTGGTGAAATACGTGCGGTGTGTTCGATTACCGGTGTACCGTGGGGATGAGGAAGATTAAAAATCAGGACTTCGCTGCATGGTTGAGCAGTGTGCGATATCGCGGTGCAGCGCACGATGCTTTAGAGGATTTGTGTATAAATACAGTATACAGTGAAATGAAAAGAGCGCCTCCGATTATAACGGTGCCGGTATGTCGACAGAGTTCAAGGACAGCGGTACACACAGTAATAGGACTTGCTTTACACGGTGTGTTACGTATCAACAGGGCTCGGATTCGAGCAGCTCATACCTACATATCTAGCTCAGAGCGGTGACAACTCCGAGACTCGCCGGTGTAGACTCACGCTTCAGTTGTATGTAGTTATTCAGGTAGTAATCAGTTACATATAGTTGTTGAACTCAGTCAGAAATCTCACACACCCATCACCGAATGTGGGTGGAGACCGGACAAACCTCCTTGGTGCATGTGTAACTCAGTGGGCTCGTTGAAAGTTCCCTTCTCTGGGCACAAGGCACCGTATGAGCTGAGTGTTTCACTCCACTCTTTTTTTTTTCTTTCGAGGGTGAATTGTAGCCGATCGATGCTTATCATATAAAACCGCTGTAGTGTGCAACAAAATAGGAGAAATCAACCGCTGTCTGTAAGCCTTCTTCCTTTTGTATTTTCCTCCCTTTTATTTTTTCACGCCAGTCGGTCTTACTGGATTGCTCTCTCTTCACCGCTGCCGCTGCGAGTGGAGAAAGGTCGTTTGTCTTGGCAGCTGCTCATTGTGGACTGACAGCTTCAAAAGAAGGGACCGGGGCTTGGAAGGAACGCGAGCGGCTGCCTCTGCGGCCTTTTCCTACCCCGTCTTTTCGCCATCTTATACACCCTGCAATATACCCCTCCCCTTTGTGCATTTTCTGTCAACAAAGAGCTAACCTAGACCGTATCGTGTTGGGGTGTACTCGAAACCCACCACCCGATTCTCTACACATTAATAGTAAGGAGCAGTGGGAGGCTGCTATGTGCAGCTCGGCGCCCGAGGTCCAGGACCAGATCTTGGATTTGGCCAAGAGGGTAGCGGAGACCTACGCTGGGTAGGCTCCTCTGACACTCCACCACCACACCTTTCCCTCTTGGGATGAATAAAGTTTTTCTCCTCCTCCTCCTCTGCGGCCACCGACAGAGGCCACGAGTGTATGCGCTTTCGTGAATGCGTGTGAGACGAAACGAGGTTTGTGTACGCACGTTCAGTCTGAGAGAACGGAGGGACTTCAGTGAGCGTGAGTTCTGCTGAATGCACGTACGGTTTTTCTGGGCCCCCTCTCCGCGCGTCCCGCGGGAACTTGGGATACGTGCGGCTACCGGTAGGATCCCAACGAAAACGCTCGTAGACGCCGCGATAGGGATGGGGGATGGAAGGGGGCTTCGAACGTGTAGCGAGGCGAGGCGAGACGGCGTCATGCAGTGGAGCGTGTTTACACTTTTGCGAGGCCCGTTCTCGCGTCCGCTCATTGTGCGTGCTCCTCGTATACCTGCGTGCGTCGCCCACGCATATCGAGACCATAAATCGTACATCTGGATCTTTTTTGGAGCAGCGTGAGACGACTCATCCGTATCACAGCGGCCCCTTTCACCCCCCCCCCCCCCACACACACTCACAAACACAGACATTTTTTTTTAATGTAAAGTGTAGTCTAAGAAACCCGCGTGTGGGCGTGCACAGTAGCACAAAGTATACAATCACTCCTCATTCTTTTTTTTTTCTTTTCTTAGTTTACTGCAGCTGATGCACGATCCGTGACCTGGTCGGCATTTGTGCCATTCGCTTTTCCTGCGCATTTCGCGCCCTACGTTTCAACGGTCTCTCGCCGTTCGAGCTCGAAGTGGCGGCGCCTTTGTGGCATGTGCTTCTTTCGAAGCAGAGTATGGCTAACTTTAGGCCGCCTCAAGAGCGGCCAGTTTTTGCCAGAAAACAGCAAACGTCGTACCCTACTCCTCTTGCCTTTGTATCTTGGCATGTATGTATGTGTATGTTAGTGTCTGTGGAGGCATTTCCGTGGACGCGCCCCGCTGTATAGGGTTTTTCGGGGTCACCGACTTTTAATTCCAGGAAACATTCTTCGGGAGTGCGGTTTTGTGGTAACGCAATAAGTTGTGTATTCTGAATTAGGTTACGATTAGTGAAAAACCACTAAGCCTTGCAAGTTACCCCTCTCCTTGCATGTACTCTCTTTCATCCGTTTGATTTGTACGAGCACACGACCTTATTCACGGAGAAATGAAGGTGTTAAGGCAGAAGGCATGCGTCGGTCCTCTATAGGCTTCAGTTATCACGCGAACGCAACTGTTAACCACCTGCCGCGGTGTTTTGGTTCCTATACGGGTGCTCCACTGCTGTTCCGAAGGTAGCGGGATCGAATCCCGACCGCGACGGCCGCATTTCGATGAAGGTGAAGTGTTATAGGCCCGTGTACTTAGATTTATGCGCATGTTAAAAAGCACCAGGTGGTCAAAATTTCCGGAGCCCTCCACTTCAACGTCTCTCTTAATGATCTCGTGGTTTCGGGGCGTAAAACCTTGACAGTTATTAGAGAATCTTAGTTCAGCGTACGTAAGGCTGTACGTCTGCCACGTGCTACGCGCTGCGTACGCTACGGTTAAGGCTGCTTCCTATACAGCATTAATTTACCGCGCGCAACATCTGAAACGTGTACTGCACCTGGGCCATCAACAGGCCTGCTTTTGAGTAGACTGTATATGCTACTTTTAGGTAGCAGAGTTGCGCATATAGGTCAGACGTCTTGCCCGCCGAGACGTCCATGTCATGCAGGAGAGAAAGAGAGAGAATAAACATTTATTAATAACAAATGCACACTGAGCCTTCTTTGGGTGGGGCCCTCAGTCCAGGGCTCCATCGCCTTGCGCAACCCTGCGAGCCCGCTGGACCCGCTGCTGCTGTTCCTGCCGGCGTAAGCTGAGCAGTGCAGACTCCCGTGCAGGAAAGCCACCCCTTCCGAATGTAGGAGCCGGTGAAGCCGAGCGGCTCCTTCGTGCGTTTTCTCGCTCGTTCGTAACTCGTCGCTGACGCAATGACTTTTGCTTCGGAAAAAAAAAAAGAACAAAAAGGAAGGAAAACTTGATTAAACAGCGGTATTTTTTTTGTTAACAAGCTAGATAATTTTGTATTAAATAGCAAACGGTATCCTTTACTTAATATGTCGAGAATCGGGTACACGATTCGTTACAACTTGATTTCCGCACAAAGCTCCTTTCACGTAGTTTGTCGCGTCTCTATTAAAACTAAACCTCTTTATGATGAAAGGGGGTTACCGCCGGTTGCCGCGACTGCAGTTACAAGGTGAGTAAGCAAACACATGCACTCCTGTGCCGCCTCACAAGCGCCACACACACACACACACACACACACACACACACACACACACACACACACACACACACACGCACACACACACACAATATATATATATATATATATATATATATATATATATATATATATATATATATATATATATATATATATATATATATATATATATATATATATATATATATATATATATATATATATATATATATTGTCGCGGGAATGGGTAGCAGTGTGTGTGTGTGTGTGTTATTCTTTCTCTCCCGAACAAGTGACAGTTGTTACTGGTGTATCAACCTGTACACGCGCGAGCCGCGCGTTACCGCCGCTTCTCTCTATGCGCGTATACTTCGTAGTTTTGAGGAAGCAAACTGCTGCACCGGGTTCGTATTTTTTTCCTGGTGCGGCGTGTTTCGTCAGTCGAAAGATGGGTCGTCAGATTTGTACGGCGTGACGCAACCACGTGAAAGAAAGGAAAAAAAAAAAAGAAAGTGGTTGCCAGAAAGCAGTTCCAGGAAAGCGCGGTGGCGCAAGTTCGCGATATTATAGATAGATAGAGCCGTCTCTATACAAAATCCGCCCTCACTTGGCTCGCCCGTTCTGCAGCGGCCACATTGAACGGTGTTTCGGGCCGCTGCCTCATGCTGGATTCCGTGTTTTTGATTCCGTAGATATCACTTTAAATGTTGATACTATGAAGTCTTGGTTAGGATTACCTTATTAGGCCCGAGGAACCGGCAGCCGACAGCTACGATGAATGAGCCAAGATGATGATGATACGCGACAACGATGAGG
This sequence comes from Rhipicephalus microplus, assembly GCF_043290135.1. Taxonomy (NCBI): domain Eukaryota; kingdom Metazoa; phylum Arthropoda; class Arachnida; order Ixodida; family Ixodidae; genus Rhipicephalus; species Rhipicephalus microplus. The sequence continues at coordinate 7,186 of NW_027464940.1, forward strand.
ATGCATGAGCAACACATGATAATGATGATAATGTACCGGTGAAGAGGATGCGTATACTAAATGCCCACAATACTTCAATTTTTTTTAACGCGGTGTCCTTTCCTTCCTTCTTTCCTTCGTCTTTGTTTTTGTTGTTTGGCTTCATTAGTGAGGCCGTTAACAGAACTTCGGTGCGTTCTTTCGTCTACCGCTTTCTACTGCACTAAAATAACATTCTAAATAAAAGAAAGAAAGTAAGTGGAAACCCTTCTTGCTTGTTCCAATTATCCGTCCTTTCTGCTACTCATACGTGACCTCCGAAATCATGTGACCATGGCCTCCGTTAATCCGCATGCCCATGTGCGCCGTGTCTAAACTTCTGTCGTCGAGCATAAATGGGTAGGGATGGTGTCGCCACCGGTGCTTACTTCATGTGCATTTTCTGACCTTAACGAGCGCCTTTTTGCGGTCTGTAGGAGTGACCTTTCTTTCTTGGTTTTATACCCTATGTAACATTCACTTCATACGCGTATAACAGCAAATCTCTTATATATATATATATATATATATATATATATATATATATATATATATATATATAGAGAGAGAGAGAGAGAGAGAGAGAGAGAGTGTTCTGGGAGCCGATGGAATGACAGGTATACGAGACTATATGTTTCGTATACCTGCCGAAAGCCTCCGTGATCAAGAGGTGTTTCTCGACTTTCCCGCTAGGGTAAGGGCGCAAGTGCCGGCCGTGGCATCCTAATGTTGAAAAAAAAAATGGGTTGCTAAAATGTCAATGCATTGGGTGGGCTGTCTGATTCGTACTTGACAGTGCGTTTAACCGATGCCACAGGGTAGCTTGAGCTAATAATCTAATGCAATGGTTTGCACGGGGTGACGAAACGAATTTCGTTCGGCGTTGGCTCAGTATCGGCGCGGTGGTTTCGATTTCGTGTACGTCGTCTTATGACGGTCAGCCCGGCTTATGTACTGTGTGTATGGTTCGCCTAGGCGTTGGCGCGACTGCTTTTATCTTGCGGGTTAAAGCGACCACAAGTCAACAGCGAAATCCTTGCATCGGCGTTGGGTGTGTGTACGTACGATGGAAGTCCGGCGGCTGCGTTCGTCGTTTCGTAACGCCTCTCGAAGGAGACGACACAGCAGCTTCGCGCAGCCGAGACCATCTCGGACGGGTTTCGCCGTCGACATTTTTTTTTACTTTTATTATTGGGATTACTACGGCTCGCCTTAATTTCCCTCTTATCTGAAACGTCCGTGACCAGCGCGCATAGCTGCGGCTGCTTACACTTAGAAAAGAAAGAATATAGTTATAGAAACCAACAGGTGATGAAGGAAGGACTTGATAGTAGGCGTAATTATGACATAAAAAGACGAGCCTGGAGTAGAGTGCCTAATTAGGAGTAACGCGGCACGCATGCTTTATACGAGAGGCGATAGGAAAAGGAGGAGGAGGAGAAAGAAAAAAGTCATTCTTCCGAGGAGAAGGAAAAGGTATTCGGCGTTCCGCCGCGCTGCTACTCGACGCCACCGTCTCCGTCGACCTTCCTCTGTGGGGCACGTTTCGTCGCACTCTTAATACTTTCCTCCGCCGTCGCTCCCGTATTTTGTTATGCTCTCACCCTCCACAACAATATAGACATGCCCACTAGATTAGGTAATAGTGTAGCTAAAGATACATCTCCCGATCTTACACTCAGCCATCGCGTTCACTTTGTCACATGGACCAACCTGAACATTAACTTCGGTAGTGACCACTACATTATTCAAACTACCATACACTTCCGACACAAACCTTTAGCTCCCAAGCGCCTGAGCCTTATTAACTGGAACAAGTTTCGCGAGGCCCGTCACTGCTCGGCGCCTACTGAGATAGATGATATCTCGGAATGGGTACAGCAATTGCACACTGACACAAAAACGCATACCACCATGTTACCACCTGATACGCCTTTTACAATAGTTGACACCCGACTTCTTCACATGTGGGAAGCTAAGCAATCTCTCCTCAAACGCTGGAAGAAGAGGCGACACAATCGCCGACTGAGACTGAGAATTGCGAGACTCGATTTGCAAATTCAGGACTATGCCATACAGCTTGCTTGTCAACAATGGACCCAGAAATGCGAAAGCATGCATGGCCACCTAGACAGCAAGATGACATGGCAGCTCCTGCGGCATTTATTAGACCCTACCATATCACGTACCGCAAATAATCATCACATTAACAAACTACTTCACTCGCACAAAGGTAACTTAAACACTCTTTTTAATGATCTTCGTGACAAACACCTACCCAGCGCGTATCGATACGATGCACCTGACTATATCGGACAACCAAATGATGATCTCAGTAGCCCCATAACGGAGGCTGAGGTTAGACACGCGCTTGCGAACCTTCGCACCTCATCTGCACCAGGCCCTGACCTCGTCAATAATAAACTTCTCCGCAACTTAGATGAAAACTCAATTATAGCCCTCACTAAATTTTTTAACCACTGCTTCGACACTTCTACCTTGCCGGCTGCGTGGAAGGACGCCAGAGTTATTTTCATACCAAAACCTGGTAAGCCCATAAACACAGCCAACCTACGTCCGATTTCCCTCACTTCATGCATCGGAAAAACACTTGAACATGTAATCCTCAACCGCCTTAGCAAATTTATAGAAGAACACAACTTATACCCTCACGAAATGATAGGCTTCCGTAAATCCCTTTCCAGTCAAGATGTCATGCTTCGACTGAAGCATGACATCATTATCCCTAACTCTAGCCTCGATACTCAAGCAATTCTCAGTCTCGATCTCCATGGGGCTTTTAACAACGTCAGCCACACTGCCATATTGAGTGAACTGAGCGCTATAGGCGTTGGTAAAAAGATTCATGATTACATATCTGCGTTCCTTTCGAACCGTACGGCAACTATTTACATTGGGTCTGAACACTCTTGTTCTTACTCCTTGGGGAGTTTCGGCACACCTCAAGGATCAGTGTTATCACCTTTCCTTTTTAACATCGCGATGATGCCGCTGGCTCGAACGCTGAGATCCATATCAGATCTCAAATTTTCACTTTATGCAGATGATATTACCCTCTGGATGACAGGCGGCTCCGATGGTCACATTCAGGAAACTCTGCAGACTGCTGCTGACAGGGTGGTGGTTTGTGCGGGTAACATGAATCTGACCTGTTCACCCACTAAATCTGAACTGCTCCTCCTTCCTGCCCATCGGGGCTCTGAAAAGCACATCTCTGATATACAAATAACACTGAACAATACACCCGTGCCTAAAGTTGACAGACTCAGGGTGCTTGGACTACACATACAACGAAATCGACTAAACACACACACCATTAAAGCACTTCAAACAACTGTGGACCACACTCTACGCCTTATAGGCAGGATATCTAATAAGCATGGCGGGCTACGAGAGGCAGAGCTCCTCCGCCTCATCCAAGCCTTCGTCCTCAATAAAGTGACTTATTCTCTCCCTTATCTGTTCCTTCTGAGAAGAGAACAAAATAACGTAGACACTTTGTTACGTAAAATCTACAAATTCGCTCTCGGAGTCCCCATTCGAACGTCCACCGCACGGCTCATGGAGACAGGCACATTGAACACCTTAACTGAACTTATTGAAGCACACTTAACTTCACAATATGCTCGTCTTTCCAACACACAGACCGGAAGATACATACTCGATACCCTCAGTATCAGGCCAACTCCAACCACTAACGCCAAACACACTATTCCGCGTGAAATACACAAGAATCTACTCATTCCGCCGCTCCCTAAAAACATGCACCCTGTGCACCACGAGCAACGTCGACGACAGCGTGCAAAAACTCTCGAAAAACGATTTTCTACTTCTAAAGAAGTGCTCTACGTTGACGCTGCCGAATACAGTACTCGTCCTTTTTTCGCCCTCTCAGTTGTGAATTCGCTAGGTCAGATATCTGCTGCTGCTTCTATTTCTGCTTCCTCTTCTGAGGAGGCGGAAGAAGCAGCCATAGCTCTGGCCCTTACAGTTCCAAATTATTCACTTATTATTAGTGATTCAAAAACTGCCATCTACAATTTTGGAGCGGGTAGGGTGTCCAAAACAGCCCTCTCCCTCCTTTTGGCCCATCCCCCGCAACAAGACACGGCTTTAATATGGACTCCCGCGCACGCGGGCCTTGCCGGTAACGAGGCGGCTCACGCCAGCGCCCGAGGATTTACGTTCCGGGCGCAGGCGCTGGAAGAGCCAGGCCCCGTTTCGACAACGGCACCGTTTGCTGCGCGGGATCGCCTTTTAACATTTCACGACATCTGTAGTCACTACCGCCTTGGTCGTTTATCCTTACCGCCGCTAACGTCGAAATCCATACGAAGGCGCGAAGTACTGTGGCGACAGCTGCAGACTCACACCTTTCCTTCTCCTTACATTCTTCACCTCATGTACCCTTCTCTTTACCCGTCCTCCTCCTGTAAATATTGCTCCGCACAGAAAGCAAATCTTAATCATATCATGTGGGGGTGCCCTAAGCACCCCCCTCCACCGTCCCTTCGAAAACTAATTAGTAATGAGGAGCAGTGGGAGGCTGCCATGCGCAGCTTGAAACCCGACGTCCAGGAGGCCATCCTGGGTTGGGCAGAGAGGGTTGCGGAGGACTATCGAGCGTAGCAATCTCTCCTCATCTCTCTTCCATTGCACCTTTCCTTTACAAAGGAAAAATAAAGTTTATACCTACCTACCTTGTTATGCTCGTCGTCGCGCCGTCGAGGTTTTATTAGTCTGCGCGGAGGGAGGGGAGAGAGACGCCCGTGGCGGCTGTGAATGGGCGAGAGTGTTTTTTCAATCTGGGCGCGCGATCGCGTATTCGACGCGGTCGCCCCCGCCGCGAGGCAGGGAGGACGCGGCGGCATCTGCAGGCGCGCTGCTTCCCGCGCCGCCCGTGTCCTCGGTGCGCTATCACGCGCCGCGCACGTGTGTTTGTTGCAGCCAGCACCGCCGGATGTCGTCGCCGTATAGTGGCAGCTCTCGCGTGCTCTCGCTCGTTTACGCGTGATCTCGCAGATCGCGCGCGGGGTTCGCATAGAGTTTCTCGAAATTAGAGAGTTTTAGTACTGCGGAATGGTGCTACGTACGCATCACGCAAGCGCCTTGCGTTACGTGGCGTCGTTTGCCGCTAATCGGCTTTTAGTACGCCGTAGTACCCGCGTACGTAACGAGCGTGAAGCGTGTTGCGTCATCTGGTAGATCAAAATAGAAGTACGTGTTGTTGACAGCCAATGTGAGCCAATCGAATCGTTATAGCCAGATTATGGCCATATTTTAAGCCACAGAGCCGGTCGGTGCTTGCCTTCGATGCCGCCATTTTGCAAAACGAAGTCTCGCGCTGTCGCGAATTTGTTCGTGTGCGGCGCGATCACCTCATACGTACGCGCGCACGCATCTCATGCGTGCGCACGTAGCAGCTGCGTACGTAACGCGATACGTGCGCGTTGCGGTCTGCGCATGCGCACTGCGCAGAACGTGGCGTCCTTACGTACGCAACGCCGCCACGTACGCAGCGTACGCAGTACTAAAACTCTCTATTAACTAGAGGGCACTCTGGCGCTGCGATCGTTCAGCGACCGTGGGAATGATGGGTATAGTACACACATTTGCCTAGTCTTCGTACTTGCGGGCAGCGAATCGTACTTGCGGCTTTGTTTATTGCTGTGTTTCGGTTTTTGTTTTTCAAAGAAAGAACGATCCCTTTTTGAACTTAGGGACTCGATTCGAAATAGCAAGCTTAACAGAATAAGGTTGTGAAGCCCAAACGGTGAACGTTTGCTAATTTTTGTTTTCGTGAAAAAAAAAAAAAAAAACAGCTCCAAGCCACACGAACACGCACGGAGCCAGAAGCAGGCCAGAAGTTCGAAAATTAGACAAATGTGTGACTACTACCCATCATTCCCGTGCTCGTTGAAGTGCCGTGCCTTGCAGCTCTTATAGACAGTAGCGCCAGAGTTCCCTCTAGTTAGTATTGTGGGAAACTCTGTGGGGGTTCGAACTCGCAAAGCTGGTGGAATTTCCTGAAGCTTAACCGGAGGGCACCGTGGCGCTTCGATCGTTCAGCCAGCGCGGGAATGCTGGGTGGCGCACAAATTGGCCTATAGTTTTCGTACTTGCGGGCTGTTAAGGGTTAAAGAAAGATGATGATGGCATCCCACCGCTGCCACCAGTTGTAAAGGGCTCTAGGTCGATAGCAGGTACGGCGGGTTTTCTTTAGGGTAGCTGGCTGGCTTCTCGCCGTTGTCCGCAGAGCCGATCTTCGCCAGTGAGGCGACGCTTTAAAAGAGACTGAACGAAAGGTTTATTTACATTATACATGAAAGATAGGAACTGTACAGGGATCCAGAAGATCCCGCATTATGTACAACAGAGATTCAGTTCATGATGCAGCTCATGATTCGGCTCACTATTTACAATCATGCTTCGGCTTTTATAGCCCACCGTCACCACCGTCCAAACCACTCTTGCCACAAAGCAGGGGACGAAGTCTTTGTGGTCCACCCACCAGAAAGGGTGCAGAGATTGCACCACTCGGCTGTGCGAAACGGTCCAATGGTAACAGGAACGCACCTCACAAAGACGCATCCGGCCCACGCCTTGAAGGCACCGCAGATGAGGTAGAGTCCGGAGAGGGAAATTCGGGCTCCTCGAGTCCTCCGGGGAAGATGGCTGCTAACGCGAACGTCAGCAGCGGTCCCTGCTGCTTTCAGCTTCAGGCAGTCCAAACGCTCGATCCCGGTGAACGGCTTCTTCGACGCGTTCCCACGCTTCCGGGCTGTCGGTGCGTTGAAGATGGCCTCGCGTAGATGACAAAAGCCGAGTCAAGAGGTCGACTTAACGAGACCCGCCACTCTGGCGCCGTTCCCCCCGCTGTTCGAGCCCGTTCAACAAAAGGCTTGACTCGCGAAGCTTTCGTTGAGACCCGACTGCTACCTGGAACATCTACAGGTCAGCGTCTTGCAGAGGGCACTGATGGGGTTGAAAGCCTCCCTAGCAGACCGGCTTACGCACTATGGCGCCGCCTGCCCAGACGAATTGCCGGGCCAAACGTAACAGGGCTTCGAACGCGCTGGTGTTCTTCGTTTATTGATGTGTTCTGCTTTTGTTTCAAATAGAGAGCGGACCGTTGGAAACTTCGTGACTCGATTCGAATTGGCGAGCCTGAAAAGGTTAAGGTGGTGAAGTGAAACGGCTGAACATTTGCTGAACATTTACGGCTCCAACCACGCCAAGCCAAACGAAGTTGAAGGAATGAAGATGAGACGAGTTTGTTTTGCGCCCGTCATTCCCACCATGGTCGCTGAGCGCCGTGCATAGCAGTTTTCGTAGACACTCGGTTTGGTTTGGTTTGCTTTATTCAAGACAAAATTGAACAAGATTGCCTTGGGGGACACGACTAAAGGCTAAGTAAATGCCTGACTTGGTCGTGCCACCCTGGTAGCAAAGCAGTAACATACCACAAGCACAGTACGCAGAAAATTACAACATCACGTGTTATCTTACACGGGTACCATAGTCGAACAGGAACTGCTAGAAGTGTGAATAAAAGAATAAAAATATAAACAGTCCTTATTCGAGTGGTGGCAAATACAAACAAATGCATGTTTTCTATCAAATAAATTGTCGGAGTTCCCTCTCGTGTATTCATGGGAAATGCTGTGGCGAATCTTCTTTCATATCGAAGCTCTGGGTGGCTCTGGGTGATGGTGTCCAAGAACGGAACACGCGTATAACAATAACTTTCGGTGGACGTAAATCGCTCGACTGAAGTAGCTTTGTTGCGTCGAGAAAATGGATGTGGCGTAGCGTCGAACTAGTGTGTACGACATCGCCCGCACGGAAAAAGAATGACGTGTACGATTTTGCCTCACGAGACAAGACGACTTGCGCAAGGAATGAGTGTCGCGCAAATTTTGTATCTCATACAGCTGTCACGCGACACTTTCGATGGATACGTGGGCCGATCCTGATTTGGCTCTGTACGGATCAGGTGTTGCTACGCGGTCACATTTAATCGTTATCAGGCTCGATCGGAATCGAGACGATCGCCATTTGCTCCGTAGTTGCGATCTGACTGACGTCCGTGACAAACTTGGTGTAATAGCGTCCTACTTGGTGTGGCGGTCGGAATCGACCTTGATCGCCACCAGAAGTATCCGTGTAACACCGGTATCAGAAACAACGGGGTTTCGTTGGTGCAGGATTTCAATTTGAGACCGTGGGCCATGGGATAATGTGAGTCATTCGTCATATAATCACCGGGAGACTTTTGAGTGTATGTCACTTTAATAGGCCAGATAGTCAATGATGACCATATATATAAATTCCCCGTAGCTTCACCACACCGGGGCCCACCGTATCAGCTTCTGTGGTTCTCATCTTCACAGTATATAACGGAAGTACTTATCTTATTTTTCTTGTTATTCGTCCGTTCGTGAGTAATCTTTACCGTTAGCTATCCTGCATCAAGAGCGCTAGGAATTCACTCATCATCATCATTATTATTATTATTATTATTATTATTATTATTATTATTATTATTATTATTATATGAAAATAACGTCTTCATTGACCACCGTTTGATGCTCCATTGTGTAACAGCCGGGGCACAATAAATATGTACGACTGAATTCAACTTTTCAAAATGGTTGATTGGACCAGTTGGTCATTAAATGATTATTAGACCATCGTTGAATTCAACTGGCATGTTTTCTCGCGTAGCACATCACTGTTTAGCATGTTGGCTAAACGATAGCTAATGCTTATTATGTTTGCAAACGTAGGCCAGTGTCGATACAGCTAATATAGTGTTTATGTTGATAATTGTAATTGCAACATCATCATCATTTCATATCAGTCCGATGATTGAGATGCGTTGTCAATGAAATGTTTTGTGAATACTCGCCCACACTGGTTGATTTTTGCTGTTCGCGTGTGCAGTGTCAGAGTAGGTAGAAATTCGAACACCTAGTCAACGTGGGCACGTCCTTGTGAATCCACCTTTGTCTTTCTCTCTCGTGCTTTGATTCCGTTGGTCCTCGAGGTGTTTTTCCGCGTTGATGGAAGCCACTTGCACTTATGAGAGCTCTGAATTCGCTAGGCTTTTTTTTTTTCATAAGCGCTTTTTATGCTTGTCATGTACGTCAGGCGTTATATAAGGTTGATTGTAATTTTCGCTTGCTTCTTTAGGAATTTTTGTATGTACGGGCCCATAAATGTATGTAACATCGCGGAAGGGTTCGTCCTTGATCAGAAGTGTGGATCGGGCTGGCAAGTGCGGTAGTGTCATTTTAGTGCCAATTCTCGCTCTGTGTCTCGTGGCAGGAAGAGAGAGGGGAGAGGCGGCCTCTGTGTGGGAGTGCGCTTTTGTTTTGTTTTATGTTTTCCCCTTCCTTACCTTGCGATAGATAAACTAGACAGCAGTGCCAACAAGCCAATCAACAATGCCTCCGTCATCGATCTACAATCCCCTTTGACAACTGGCACAGCAGTTGCAGAGCTGCCTCCGAGCACAGCGCTACTGGAGTGTACTGAAACTAGCGCTACAACGCGTATCGAGCTTTGGGCTGGGCGGAGCGAGACGAGTCGTCATGTACGTATCAGTATCAGTAAATGGCGCGTGGTGATTGGAAACGGCCTTTCACGTCACTGGAAGAGTGAAATGCGAAAGGAAACGTTTCTTCTCGTGGTCTGCTGGCGTCTTGAAGTTTGAAGGCCGATAACTTCCCTAACCGTGTACCCATTTCGATAACTCTTTTCGCTTTCATCTCCGTATGCGGCACTACACGAACCCCAGTGCTGCAGAAGGCAAACGAGAAAAAAAAAAAAACGTCGCAGGGGACCTTTAAGGCTTTACGATAGCGGGTTAATTTCACCCGTAGCATATGTGATACATCAGGTGTTACTTGAACGCGCACTCCGAGCCAATGAGGCATCGTGTGTTCATCGCTGCGCTGTCAAAGTGCCTGATGCTGTATGGAAAGAAAACCGTCGCACACGGTTTCTCACAAACACCAGCACTTAGGCCTGCGGGCTGTTTCTCCACGCCCGGTCGATGGGAGGTTGTACGCCGCAAGGACGTGTATATATGCGCAGCTCGTCTTCGAATCACGCGAATCGTTGTTCCACCTGCATTTATTCGTCCGCACCGTTGTTTTCCGCAGCAACAAGGCGTCTGTCTTTTTTTCTTCTTTTTCGTATTCTATACGGGTGGTGATTCGCGGGCGTTCGCGTATCTTGACGCTTGTAGTAGTAGCAGGATGCACATGTAGCAAACAACGAGCTGCATGTTGTTGCTGCTGCTGCTGCTGCAACGTGGCGACCACTCGTGGGGGGTAACTAGAAAGGAGGTGTTTGCGTAAGCGGCGTTGTTTGTTCGGCCGGCATCATGTGGGGGCGGACCTCTTCCTCCTTTTTTGTGCGCGCGCGCACTCGTACAATCGACCGGACGCTCTATCGCCGCCGCCCGGAGTCGTCGTTCTTTGGGCAAACAAGTCGCCGACCCTGATGAGCCACCAAGGGACGCGTGGCAACCCTCTGATGTCGTGTTATAAACGTTAGTGTAGCGTATATATATATATATATATATATATATATATATATATATATATATATATATATATATATATATATATATATATATATATATATATATATATATATATATATATATATATATATATATATATATAGTTATAAACTTCGAGAATAGTGCAGTATAGGAAACAAAACAATAAAATATTTATTTATTCCTAACAGTTTCGGCTGGTGGACCAGCCTTCTTCGGAGGATGTAAGTGAAATGATACAAGTTCCCGTAGCAGAGGGTCACCCTCACAGTTTAAAGACCCTCCAACAAAAAAAAAAAAAGAGACAAGCGGGCGAACGAGGTAGCAACAGACAACAAGAAGCAGAAGAAGGAGAGGAACTAGAAAGGAGCGACGGAGAGCCGCCGGAAACGAGCGGGTAATTCTGGCATTGTTACTGGGTATAGGTAAGACGCGCCGCCAGCGGAGGCGACCAAGAAAAACGGAAAAATGTGGAACATGTTTTGCTTACTCGCATCCCACACATGGATCGAGTTTAAGTTCACGTGGTTCGGCGGCTGGCCCGCGGCATCGGGCCACACACACACACACACACACACACACACACACACACACACACACACACACACACACACACGCACACACACACACACACACACACACACACACACACACACACACACACACACACACACACAAGAAGCATACGACCCGCTCCAGCTTTCGGAAAATCATGGCCACGTTGGAAAGCTAATGTGCCCTCTCCCCCTCCCTCCACTTGCCCTCTCTTGCAGAAAAATGTACAACCAGTCATACTGAAAATAAATGAATGGGTATTCTTGTAAAGGATGAACAAACAAAAACGTAAATGAAAAATATATAAAAACAAATAATACTAAAAAAAGTACTCAGAAATGAAAATAAAGTCTAATAGTACTAACACACGCCGCTTGGTTCACGTAGCATCGATTTCGTTTAGTTTCTCTATATTGACCAACTTGCGTGTGCGACTTCACGTATGTATAAATAAATTAATTGAGTAATTCAATTTCTGTGTTTCACGAAACGTCGCGGAGACACGTCAGTCGCCCAGTGCTCTCGTTGATTCCGTGGGTATACGTGATCTGAATTTCTTTATAAAGTATGACTCCCGCTGTTCGCGCTCCCGTGTGTTCTGGAAGCCGGATTGTAGGAGTATGACACTTACGCGTTCGAAAGAGTGACAGGAAGATTGATATGTTTGGAGAACGGCAAATTGGGGAGGCCCTTTACGTGTGCCCTGTGGTTGTTAAAACGCAAACGGAACGCGGTTTCCGTGTGTCCAATATATTCCTGTTTGCACACCTCACAGCGAATTTTGCCCACGGAATCAACGAGAGCCCTGGGCGACTGACGTGTCTCCGCGACGTTTCGTGAAACACAGAAATCGAATTACTCAATTAATTTATTTATACATACGTGAAGTCGCACACGCAAGTTGGTCAATATAGAGAAACTAAACGAATTCGATGCTACGTGAACCAAACGGCGTGTGTTAGTACTATTAGACTTTATTTTCATTTCTGAGTACTTTTCTTAGTATTATTTGTTTTTATATATTTTTCATTTACGTTTTTGTTTGTTCATCCTTTACAAGAATACCCATTCATTTATTTTCAGTATGACTGGTTGTACATTTTTCTGCAAGAGAGGGCAGGTGGAGGGAGGGGGAAAGGGCACATTAGCTTTCCAACGTGGCCATGATTTTCCGAAAGCTGGAGCGGGTCGTATGCTTCTTGTGTGTGTGTGTGTGTGTGTGTGTGTGTGTGGCCCGATGCCGCGGGCCAGCCGCCGAACCACGTGAACTTAAACTCGATCCATGTGTGGGATGCGAGTAAGCGGCAACATGTTTCACATTTTTCCGTTTTTCTTGGTCGCCTCCGCTGGCGGCGCGTCTTACCTATACCCAGTAACAATGCCAGAATTACCCGCTCGTTTCCGGCGGCTCTCCGTCGCTCCTTTCTAGTTCCTCTCCTTCTTCTGCTTCTTGTTGTCTGTTGCTACCTCGTTCGCCCGCTTGTCTCTTTTTTTTTTTGTTGGAGGGTCTTTAAACTGTGAGGGTGACCTTCTGCTACGGGAACTTGTATCATTTCACTTACATCCTCCGAAGAAGGCTGGTCCACCAGCCGAAACTGTTAGGAATAAATAAATATTTTATTGTTTTGTTTCCTATACTGCACTATTCTCGAAGTGTATAACTTTTATTACGGTAGCCGGAAGAAACTCTGATCATCTATTTAATCTATATATATATATATATATATATATATACATTTGCCGACTCGTAATAAGTTCAGGTCCTACGTGACGCCACACGGGCTCATAAAGAGTGTGCCACACTCCCACGTTTGAATTCGCATGTATACCCAATTAAGTGGCTGTGAGGATAGCCGCCGTGGTAGCTCAGTGGTAGATCGTCGAACGTGTTATTCGAAGGTCGCAGGTTTGGTTCCTGCCCACGGCAAGTTATCTTTTCACCTACTTTCCTTTCTTCACGATTACATTACAATACGGTCTAATAACATCTCCTATACTTTCTTTCCCTTATTTCATTGAACGAGGGTCTCGTACTGGCAGACTTGGTGTCATTAGGTACTATTAATCAGCTGCCCGCTCGTAATAAGTTCACGTGCTACGTGACGCCAAACATGCGCATAAAAGAGTGTTTTCACACTCGTCGCTTGGCTTATAGATGGCGCTGGCTGACACTCCTACTTCTAAATTCACAGATAAACCCAAAAAAGTGGATGGAGGGAAGGCCGCTGTGGTAGCTCAGTGGTTAGAGCATCGAACGCGTTATTCGAAGGTCGTAGGTTCGATTGCTGCTCACGGCTGGTTGTTTTTTCATCCACTTTCCTTTCTTCTTATTTACATTCCATTGGTTCTAATAACTTCCCCTGTACATTCCTTGGCATTACTGTCTGTTAGATCTTATTGTGTCAAAACACGGGAAAACGAGCCCTTAGGTATACACTTCTTTCCCTTATATATATATATATATATATATATATATATATATATATATATATATATATATATATAGAGAGAGAGAGAGAGAGAGAGAGAGAGAGAGAGAGTGATACGATCCCTTTCGATGCCCTTGCAATTACGATCACGTACCCAGCACCTCCACCAATTTGTTAGGGCGTTTATTAGCTGGCACACAGCGAGCATACACAATGGTGACAGTAACGGCCAAGCTCGGACTCTCCGCCCTAGCGGCGTCCTTTTTTTTGGGTAGACTCACTAGAGAGCACTTGAGAGTTCGACCCATTTCAGTGTTCGCTTATCGCGTTCGTCAGGGGATAACTCACCGAAACTGTTGAAAAAAATAAATATATTTATCCATGTTGACAACGTTCCCGTTGTTCCATATATATATATATATATATATATAGTGCACTTATCCCGGGCACCTTTCTAGAGAGACGCTTACGTGAACTGCTGAATTAGTCATCACAGGTGGAAGAGGCATTGTCAAAAACTTTCGTGCGTTTCTTCTGAAGAAGTGCATTGTTCACGCAGTAATTAACACGCCCTTCATGAATTTCCTAACAATAGCCGCCGTGACGTGACAAAGCGCAGCGATAATTTCGCAGTTCTCGTTCTGCTTATTTATTATTTATGGTGTATTTACTTGTCTTGTTTTCTCGTAAGGAAAATGAAATTTAGTCCCATGGTTTATTAAACATGAGGTAAATTATGGGGTATCACGTACAAGAAAGAAAAAAAAAACTTGAACTGTACGTATCAAGTTCTGCCCCTTGGGTATGTTTAATGTGTACCCAGTACCCGCCTTGGTGGAGTAGTGGTTAAGGTGCCCGGCTGCTGACGAATAGCATACTGGGCCCGTGCCCCCCCCTCCCTTACACACACACACACACACACACACACACACACACACACACACACACACACACACACACACACACACACACACACACACACACACACACACACACACACACACACCAAGTGATTTTCTTTTTATCATGGCATACCGAGCATCAAAACGACATCCGACCACATCTACCTTACCGGGTCCCCGCTTCGAAAATAAGAAGGTGCACCCCGTGAAAAAAATTTGTACGTGCGCCCCTTTTGTGGACTCGAAGGTCGTGTGTTCGACCCACGACCTGCGATGTTTGCCGTGGTGGTCACACTTCGTTAAAGGCGAAATGCGAGAGGCCCGTGTACGGTGCGATGCTCAGTGCACATTAAAGTACCCCCGGTGCTCGAAACCTCCAGAGTCTTCCACTAGGGCGCCTCCCGTAAGGACATCGTGGTCTTGGGACGTAATATGTCACCTAATGTGTAAGTACATACGTGCGTTTCTTGCATATCACCCCCCCCCCCCCCCCCGTCTAAGTGCGGTAACTGTGTCCCGGAATAGAACGCGCTCCGTCGATGTTTCATAACAGCGCGGCAGCTTGATTACTACGGCGGGTAATGGTTTACTTGGGAACGACGTGTGGACTACGCGAACAATCTTTATAGCCACGAAACGTAGCTGGAAGTATAAGCGGCAAATGAAATATCTGACGCGATTTTCCCGCGCTCAGATGAGACCTTCGACAGTCTGATAACGCTCGCCAGTGTCACTCGGCCACACACTGGCTAAGCAGGGAGAACGCTTTCGCACTGCGCACTATAATAGAGAGATTTAGTACTGCGGAATGGTGCTACGTACGCATCACGCAAGCGCCTTGCGTTACGTGGTGTCGTTTGCCACTAATCGACTTTTAGTACGCCGTAGTACCCGCGTACGTAACGACCGTGAAGCGTGTTGCGTCATCTGGTAGATCAAAATAGGAGTACGTGTTGTTGACAGCCAATGTGAGCCAATCCAAAATGTTATAGCCAGATTATGGCCATATTTTAAGCCACAGAGCCGGTCGGTGCTTGCCTTCGATGCCGCCATTTTGCAAAAACGAAGTCTCGCGCTGTCGCGAACTTGTTCGAGAGCGGCGCGATCACCTCATACGTACGCACGCACGCATCTCATGCGTGCGTACGTAGTGGCTGCGTACGTAACGCGACACGTGCGCGTTGCGGTCTGCGCATGCGCACTAGGCAGTACGTGGCGTCCTTACGTACGCAACGCCGCCACGTACGCAGCGTACGCAGTACTAAAACTCTCTAATAATCCGCTGACCTATATTCGATACGTTCGCTTCCACGAACCTCTAGCGACCGAGACGCTCGACATCAGTCCGTGTCTGCAAGTCGCGCGCGTCTTGTCGGAATTTCCCCGCGAGACGGGCGCCCGAACGGCGGCGCACTTGTGTTCCCTCGTGACGCCGCCCCGGTGTCCCGAAACGCGAGCGATCTGTCAACGCGAGTCTGAGCCGGCGAGCAGCGGTGCAAACGGTGGTGACCGACGAGGAGAAACACAAAAGGAGGCCACGCCGCGCAAGCGAAGACGCTGCGCACTAACTGACGCCTCCTCCTCCTGTCTGGCGCTGTGTGTGCGTCACGAGTGCGTTAGTCGGTGCGCACGCCCCATTACACGCGTGACTCGTCCGTGCTGCGGTCAGCGGCAGCTGTGCAGGGCGACGAGAAGAAGTAAAAGAGGAATGTCGAGTGTTCGACAAGCGTGGCTGCGTGACGCTGTTTATTTCTGCGCGAGTGTGGCTTCAGAACCGCGAACCCGCGAGTGCTGCCGTCAAACAAACGCGCTCAATCCTCGTTCGCTCGGGCTTTTTTTTCCTTTTTTTTTTGCTAACGCGACAGTGTGTTTATGTCGCGGTCCACAACGACTCTACTGACGTATTTCAGTCACGGATATGACGTTGTAAAATATATACTAACAGATTGCAAAGAGGGAAAACAAAAAGAGAGAGAGAGCGAGATCTTGCCGCGCGACGCCGAACCAGTGACCTCTCGATTCGCAGCGCGCGGCGCTAAACACTACGCCATGGAGCGCACGTTGTTTAGGGTAACGGTAATCTATTTATGCGCACCAGGCACCGCTTGGCGGTCCTGAGAGCTCCGAAAGTTCAGCGCGTTTTTGTTATCAGTAGTGAGGTGGCGTGACAGGTTCGCGTTTCGCGTGCTTTAAAGGTTATCACCTCCAGGGAGCGCCGCCTCCATCACGCAGCGTGGTGCCTCCGGCGCGCGCGCTTATCAGACTCGTAATTAGGGAGAGGGCAAAGGTCTCCTCGCTCGCTGCCGCGGCCGCTTATACGAAAGGAGCGGGCTGCTGACACACGACGAAGTAGGAATAGTAACAGCTGTTCGCGTTTGTCCGGTGTTTACTTGTGCGTTCGTTTTTTGTTTGTTTTTTCTGCGAGAGGTGTGCGCTGCAGGTTTTCGAGCTGCTTGCCATTCTTCGCGCTCACATTGCAATTTATTGCTGTAGCATTCATTCCGTCGTCGTTCTTCAACTTTGCAATTTATTGCTGTTGCCATAAACAATGCAGAGTAAATGCTCACTACCTCTGTAAAGACAGGTTTCACTCTCGTGTTATACTGCTTCCTAAATAGCTGGGTCAGCCACGTGTTTTTTGTGTGTGTGTTTATGTATGTGTCTGTGTGTGTTGGGAAATCCTCCACTTTTTTACCGGAACCTGGGAAAATGATCACTGTTCATATATCTATGCCATATCCTTTGAAACGGGCTGCCACCCGCACCCCGCCTGTTTCTTATTACCAGGTGTGACTTCATTCGTTCCAGTCAAGCATCCTGCCGGTTCCCTCTCTGATTTAACTTTTTTTTTCATACATGTCTCAATTGCTATTGTGTATACATTACACAGCTAGCGGCTCGCTTCAATACCCCCGCAGTTCCGTTTCTCTGACTAACTTTTCTGCTGTTTCTCCACCATTCTGTTTCCTGCTTGCATCAAACGCTGAAAATGTAATTAGTTCCATTCGTCTCGAGTCTCAGAGAGGTGGACGCCTCCGGTGGGTGATTGTTCTGAAGTTTCAACACATTGCGTCACGTAGTGGACGCCGCCCCCCTCTCCTTCCCTGTAGTATATCGATGTACCAATGTGGACCAAATTAAAGCTTCATTGTAGGGTCTCCTAGTAAAACATATATATACCCTTTTCTGTTGTTTTTTCACCACCTAATATTATATATGTTGCAAAAAAAATCCTTATTGTTTCCGCAAGCCTAATTGCAATGGGTTTAATAATATTAGTGCTTGGCCTCACGTCCTCACATCCAAGGCATTGAAGTGGGCGGAGTGATGTTCCATTAGTAGACTTGAAACGAGAACTTACCCAGCTTTTACTTTTTCGAAACCGTACCACTTTTCGATTTGGCGTGCTTGAACTTTACTCGTAATGCGTTTTTTGTTTTCATTTTCCGTCTTCTCTATTCTGGTTTGCTTTCACCATAAGGCTGCAGTCTTTCATTGCCCGCACGTGGCGCAGCATTCGCTACCAAATCCCCACATCTTGCTCGCCCTTCCACTTCGCGGCTCCTTTCGTGACGTATATATATATATATATATATATATATATATATATATATATATATATATATATATATATATATATATATATATATATATATATATATATATATATATATATTGCCGACTTCTGCCTCAACTCTGCGAGGAAGTGCAGTTTTCTGAGCGTCGTTTATGGGGCGCCCGCTTTTACGAGCGCAGCGACTGTCGTAGGAGAAGAGGGCGAAGGGGATGTGGGGAGGGAAGTTGGAGCCGGGGTGGTAACCATGGTTTATGGACAGAGGTGTGAACGCAGCAACCGGCGTCTAGCTCCCGCGGTTCGGTTCGTTGCTTTTGCGCCAGCCTGGCAACTTCACCGTCATCTTTGCCCCTGTCCTCCTGTCGAAGACATTTCGTAAACGGCCCAGGCGTTCCCAAATATGTAGCGTGGGAATCTTCTCCTTCGAGGATAGCGGGCGTCCCGCCGCGTGATGGAGGGGAGAGCCCGCAAACAGCGGGGATTTATGGTAATGTCCCCGCTTGAGACATCTGGACACAGCCAGTTTGCGGCGCCATTATGTGCGCAGTGCTCTGGTAACAGTGCGCGTGTCTGTTTAGGGCTAAACGATGCCCATGCTTCCTTTTCCACCGTCTGCAGTTCGCGCGTTTAAATCGACCACTTTTTGTACCCGTGCACATCGCATCACTTTTAGTGTGGCCAGATTTTCAGTGAAAACTGACCAATGCTTTGCAAACATGGGGTGTTCAATTACCCCGTGCGTGTGTGTGTGATGTACTGTATGTGCAATAGTTTTTTTTTTGTTCGTCCAATATAACTCCCTTTTGTTTTCCTCACTGTCTTCATCTTCCTCGCGTCACACGCCTTGCGACGTGACGAACCTAACACACGACAGTGTGATTGTGGAGCAACAGTCGCTCGGACTCTTCCACCGAGTGTCGGGAAAGGTTAAAGAACTCTAGCACTGTCAATCGCTTGTTCGCACGCACACGCAGGCATTCAAGTGAAAAGTTCCGCGATCTTTTTTTTCAGCCCAAGCTGTCAGGTTGAAAAAAAGAAAAAATATTGCAAGCAGTTGATGAAAAGAAAGAGAAAGGTGACTTCATGCGATCATTCAATTCTCACCCCTTCCCTTATGGCATCAATAACAGTTGCGCGAGTGCAGTCTGAGCCGCCGCCGACTCAGCTTATCGAGGCGGCGTTGGGCGACTACCCCGTCCGTGTAGTGCAACGGCTTGCACACAAAAGAGAAGGCTTGCAGTGAGAGGGGGAACCTTCGTTCTCAAGAGTTTGATGTGTGTGCACTCTTTTGACAACTGTGCACGTGCTGTTCGCGCTGAATCTTTCGCCGCCGTATGGTGTGCTACATGAAAGGAAATCGCGGAAGTTGTCCCGTCAGCTTCGTTTTTGTTTTCGACACCGGAAGCCGGTGACAGCTTACTCGAGGGACAGGAGCGGTGAAGCGCGTAAGCACCGGACTGGGCTTGCGTGACAGATGGAGCGGCCGAGATTTGTCGCGTACGCGAAAGAGACTGATCTGCTTTTATTGCAGGTGTTCTTGTGGTCCAGGTACGAGTTGACGGGAACGAGTTCTGGTCGTACGGAGGACTCAGGTGACTCTCTCTTCTGTGAAGAGCGAGTGTGACGCCTGGAACACGACACCCCGCATTGTCTGCGTGAACTGGAAAGAGAGTGGAAGAATTGTAGTGAATCCGTTCTTATGGTTCCCACCGAACCACCCGCGGGGACGATTGTAGTCCGCCGCCGCTGTAGGGATCAAAGGATATACGAGTGTGTCAACGGGCATTTTCCACTCGCTTGTTAAGTTCTTATACGTTGGCCGTATGATGTGTCCGTCCCTTGGTGTATAGTATTTCCCTACCATTCACGTCTCCGTGGTCATGAGTCAGTTCAAGTTGTTCGTATAAAGGCGTATCATGCACTCACAAATACTCGGTACCTGCAACACTTCAGAACTTGGTGGGGTACTGGACTATAGCTATCTTTTCACCGATTACGTTTCCGCAGAAAGGTCTGCGAGGTGTAAAAGTTGGAAGGACTGGTCGCTGATGGCATCCCACCGCTGCCACCAGTTGTAAGGGATGGGAAGGAAGTACGCTGATGAGGATACGAGAACAGAACAAGGTTTTATGACATTATTTACACATATTTACAGAAAAGAAAGTTTAGTGGTTTCACAAACCACGAGCGTGGTGGTTGAACGTTACATAGTTCAGAGCGACGTCCAGCACTCTGCGGCGTCGTTTTATGCCCTGTCGGGGCGGAACACCAATCACACACACACAACAGGTGAGGGGGGTGAGCATGCACTGTCCACGTGAACGTCCAATTTTTAGTTGTGAACACTGCACTGCAAGGTGGCGCCAGCATGGCTCTTCCTCGTCGTGTGTGTGCCGCTACCCGAGAGTTCCCACGATCCTGGCAGCATACTTCAAAGGGTCCGCCGATTTGTTCGCTTCATTAGCGGCGTGATTTGCGGTGGCCTCCGCGGTCTCCTCCAGGAAGTTGCTGTCTTTGTTGCCTCTCTCGAACGGATAACGGCGTCTTGGCGACACGACGTCTCGTCCTCCGGCTAGCACGTACAATGCCTGACGAGCATAGGCAGCCGGCCGGTCGGCTTGGTGATTAGGCACGCTGCTGCTTGAAGGGACGACAAAAGGGTCCGCATTTGAAGGACGGGAACTCGCCTTTGCTTGCTGCTTGGTCTGGATAATGGCCCAAATCTTCGGCAGCGTCGGTCAGACTGGGCGCCGAAGGGATTTAGAACCTCTCCAGTGGATCGGCTTACGCACAAAGGCGTCTGCCCAGACGAATTTCCAGGCCAAACTTAACAGAGGTCGCTGTGGTTTGACTTACCGATTCCTACTCAGCAGGGTTTGCTACCAGCTGCGACGAGAGCGATGGCATGTGCCCGGCCTCTTGGTCCTTTCTTTTCGTTCTTTCCAACGGGCGCTTATGTATTTGTACTTTGTGCCTGAGCATGGTTCGGGGGCGCTGACGCGATGATGTGCTCAATTTTATTTTTTATCGACCGCTGTCATGCACATGCGCGCCAGGAATTTCGCTAGCTCCGTTGTAGTAGCCGTAGTAATTGTCAACTATCACCCTGGCCGTCCCCTGTGGAGCCTAGCAAATGAAAGGAGAGAGCGCGAATCACGTGCGTGATTGCTGGGCTCCCTGTTATTGCGTAATGTTCGATTTGCGGGCAACGTGACAGCATTGTTTAAACATTGCTATGCACTTACCGTTATGTCATGGTTCGTTGGGTACGGGTGCTCACTACTCTACACATATGTGGTAATTGTATCTCGTTTTTGTTGTTGTTGTTGTTTTGGTTTTTTTTTTACATATACTCTAAAATGGCAATGGCTGTTTGTGGATTGGCAAATAACTTTTACCAGTCAATAGCAACTGCTGGATTGGGCTACAGACAGGAGCGCCGCCACAAATTTTGCCCGCAGTTAAAGGAGGGGGGGGGGGGGTTCGGGCCGTTTACATTAATTTCCTAATATTCATGTGGTAATTACCATGTTACAGTTAACAGATTACGAATAATGCCCCTGTACCTTCCTTAGTCTCATTGTCTGTTGGTTTGATTAGCTTGTACATAACAAGAAAAAAACGAGCCTTCGATCGAATCTATATTTCTTCTTTCGTCTATGGTTAGACTGGGCGCGGCGCGACGCCTCCGTGGTGGCGCTGCTGGCGCGCTCGTGTACTTATTCTGAGCGGAGCAGCGGTACGGCCTTTTTAATCAGCCTTGGTTGCCGCTGCCCGTGAAGGATGAGAAAGAAGGGGTGCTCCAGGCTCTTTGCGAACCCATTTACGCGCTGGGTGGTGCGGTGGTACGCGCCTTAGCCGCGTGTGTTTGTTTTTTCCCGGGGGGAGGAGCTGTCAAGGGTGCGTCGTTGTCTCGCCCGCCGCCGCCTTTGTCGTCGTCGCCGCGTATGCCGCCTCCTCTTCCGGTGGCGTGTATATACTACGCGCGTTGCGCTACAATGTATCGTGCGTCTTGTCTACGCCGTCGCTTCCTTCCTGCGCCGATCTCTCGCCCTGCTCTGTATATATATAGATCTTCGTAGGCTTGCTCCTCCTCATCATTATCCGCCCACTCGAACAAACGCCATCGAGGTTTTCGAACTCGCCTTCTCGCATCTCTGTCTCTCTAAATTTTCCTTTTTTTACTGCTCGGCACTGAGTGGGCGTTGCCGCAGTGTCGCGACGGGCGTGCGGCCAAATCTCGGTTGGTTCCTTTTTATCTCTTTGTGCCTATCTTTTAGCCGAAAGCAAGGCAAGAAGACGGAGAGTGTTGCGCGTTACGTTGCAGCGCGCTCACGGTGCGGGGCAAATGTCCCGTGACCGGTGAGTTAATTGCGCCACGGGCGTTTTTGTTTGAGACGCGGCGAGGAAAGAAGGGGTCGTATGGTCGTCTTGGGCAATTAACGGTTGCGCTGCCGCTCGCCGTAGGCGAAGCGTTCGCTTGTGCAACCTCCTGGTCTGCTTTGTAAACTGTCGCTCTTTTCTCCAGTTTAACGCGTCGCTCTGTGTCGTCGTGCAAGTGCGTCGGGATTTGCGCGATCTTGCGTGCGCGCAACGCTGTAGCAACGCCAGGTCTTTGTTGAGTGCGCGTTATAGTTGTGCCCCGACAGGGGAGCCCCCGTTAAAACAAGTCCCATTCACACAGCGCTGCTCGAGATAACGGATAAGCTGATTGCATTAATACGAAGATAGTTTGTCTCGCTTGTGTTATACAATGTGGCGGGCCGCGAGAATCTGGGATGTCCTAAGTCGCGCAGCGTGCGGGATTGCCTAATGCACCGTGCGCGAGAAAGGCCGTTACTATAGGTCGCGCTCCTTTCAAGTGCTGGACCCCCAAGAAAGCGTGGCGTTGTCGGGCTTTACCACGGAAGTTCCGGTAGCCTTAAGAGCGCCACTGCCGTTAGAAAGCTGGTGTGCGTCAGTGTGATGTTCTACTGCGCAATGTGTCGACGAGGTTGCGCGTAATGTGGTCGGGGGTCTACCCATAAGACCGGAGCAAGCTAGATTCCCAGGGAGATGTCGACGAGAAGAGCCCGGAGCTGTTATTAGTAACTTTTATCTACATTTTCATTTACAGGTATCATGTTACTGCATCATGGGGGCAGCATCACGGAAGCTCTCGATGGACGCTTAAAGAGGCCCTGAAACACTTTTTTGAGAAAACGTGGAATCGATTCACCGAAAAAGCTTATTACCTCACAAATTTAATGCCGCAAAAAATTTAAGAATCCGTCCAGTACGAGCGGAGTTACAAAGATTTGTCGCGCGCTGCAATCACATTCTCTCGTCCCGACGAAAGCGCTGGAAGCTGAGCAGGGAGGGATGGGAGGGGCAAACAAAAAACGTCACTTGCGCCTCGTGACCTTGAGCGTTTTTCCCTTTTTTCTTCTAATACGCGGCTTTTTCAGTGCGATCGCGCGCGCATGCGTGGACAAGTAACGGCCTCTCGCGGCGACCTCTGTAACAACCGAGCGCGCCATGTTCACATCATCCAATGGCTGATAGATGGGCTTAATGGGCTTAATTCCACGATTTGTCAAGAGAAGAGAAAGCTATTTTTAGCTGACTTTAATAATTTATTGGGAATTCCAGGCCGCACGCTGCGCTATGATATTTACCTCGCGTGTTGTCGGGAGCCTCTACTACCGATCGGCAGCGTTTTCTGACCATGCTCCAAAACGTGTTCAGGGCCCCTTTAATGGGAGCTTCTGGGAACTTGAGTGTCTCGACGCTCGCGTTTTATGCTCTGGCCTTCCCAGTATTCCCTACAGGGAAAACAGTGGAGACCAGTACAGTCCAATGAAAATGCCAGCTTCACATCCGCCCCCAATAGGGGAAGGTGAAACGCTGCCTCCTTTCCCAACTCAGGAAAGAGGGAAGAAGCACAACAAGTTCGTTCCATGGCGAGGTAGAAAACACTGCATAATGTTCACGACACAGCACAGCGCGAAAACGTCCGAGTCCTACGTGTAAACCAACTCTGTAGTCTGTTGCAAGGATGAGTCTGCGGTGCCGGGCTGACCACGGTTTGTGGAAACGGCGGCACGAATGCACCTCGGAGAACTTGGGAAATGCACAGGAGCACGGGTCTCGGACGCTTGGATCATTGTCCGGGACACCTTGGCGTACAAAGCAAGCCGCCTCGACGGCCAACAACTCTTCCTTATCCTTCAGTCGGTCAGGAGTGTCCAAAGAGATTTACAAGGGGAGCTGACGGCCCTGGGTGATTCGAAGAACGATTTTCGTGTTGTCGTCGCTCTTGGTGCATCTCTGGGAGCGCTGACCTAAAAGAAATCGAGGTAGGCTCAGCCGCAACGTCACATGAGTCCAAGCCGCGCCAAGCTAGGGAGGCCGATCGTAACACGCGGTCTAGTGGCGCGCTTTGCGTCATTTAATTGTAAGCACTTTTTTTTTCTCACTAGCTAGGACAGTGCTTGGCAAGGAGAGCAATTCTGGAAAATTCACGCACCAAGGTGCCTCGTTTAGGTATGCCCACGTGATCGAATTTGCAATGTTCACCGTTGCCTCCAAGAACTGTTTAATCTTTGGACCGATAGTTTTGTTGTTACGTTCGCCGTCCCATTTTATAGGGGCATTTAACTTTCAGGAGTGTATACTCACGATGTATTCTTCCCACATATATAATCCCCTCCTTTGCCGTTCTCCATCTGTTTTAACGCACATCCGCTCCTGCACATCATAGTAAAAGCAGTTTCTGCTGCCGGCGACTGTTCTTAAACGTACAATATTAGCTAAATTTTTACTGACTGTAAATTCCAGGTTAGAAACTGAGTCGTTACGAAGGCAGCGATGCTAACGGCACCAAGCTGCCCCTGCAGTGATGGTGACGATTTACGCTGAACTAGAGAGAGGATTAGCGTTTACTTAAGGATTTTTATTACTAAGCTTGATGTGGTGCTTAGTCTATAGTGCTCCGTTGGCCTGCTTCAAGTTTGGCGCTTTGTCAGAGCTGACCACGGCGCCTGTGTGCCACGTATCCATGACATTTACATTTATAGTTATAATAATTACTTCGCTAAGGCATTTTGTACTGCAAACTGCTTCAGGCAATCGATAAAACGTAATGCTGATATCTGGGGTTTTACCTCCGCAAACCACGACGTGATTGTGAGAAACGCCGTATAGTGGACTCCGGAAATTTCGGCCACCTGGCGTTCTTTAACGCGCACCACTTCGCCTCCATCGAAATACACCGTAACCTCCACGCCACTGCGGCGGACAATGAATAAAATAGTCACATTTGTTGTTTATTTTACCGGCTGCTTGTTCGTTAGATAATTCGGATATTACGATCAGGTTTAGTGGTCCCCTGAAGAGTCGAGCCAGCGTGTTATATAGCTGTGCACTACTACTACTACTACTACTACTACTACTACTACTACTACTACTACTACTACTACTACTACTACTACTACTACTACTACAACCTTACTACTACTACTACTACTACTACTACTACTGCTACTACTACTACTACTACTACTACTACTACTTCAGTTCATTTCCGTCTTTCTAGATTTATGGCGCAACAAACGTAGCCTCCGTGCGTAGTAGTGTGTTCGGCGTTGCCACTGTACGCGTCCGCACGAGCAGGCCTTGGTCCGATGGCTCCCGAGCTCCTCCCGGTCGTGGCAATGCGGAAAGAAAGGAAGGCCTCCAAGATGACGGCGTCGTTCTCGCCAGGCGTACCTGTCGGGCGTCTTTTGTCGGCAGCGGTACACCCCCGAGAGAGGGAGGCCGGCAACCCAGTTTCTCATCGGCCCTCGGTTTCTTTCTGCCCCAGTTGTTGTTGCTCCTCTGATGGCGGCGCACGGCCTCCCGCGTCGTAGTGGTTCAAGGGCTCTGCCGAGACGCCCTCGCGGAAGCGAGCTGTGGGTCTGTGATGCCGCCACAACACCCACCTCCTTTCACTTCCTGCTGCGTCTCGGCGGCGCCAGCGTTATGAGATTGGCCGGCCCGATGTGAAGCTTGCGTGCGCCCACGCGCTCAGCAACGGCGCTCTTCTTCCCGGCTGTTTTTTCCGTCGCGAAAGCTAATACCCCCCCTCCCCTCTACCTCTGTTCTTGTTATCGCTTTATGAGCTTACCTTGACGAGTTGTCGTTAGTGGCTCGTCTTCCTTCGTTTTGTTTTCGTTCGCCCGCTTTCTTTCGCGTCTTGTTGATGTTTCTTCGAACGGTCGAATCTTACAGCGTTCACCCTCGCGACTGTATAGTTATTACCGGTTCTTGCCGCCTGAAAGGTGGCGCCATCGGTCAGAGTGTGGCGTTCACGTACATCTGCCGTTGGGAGTCGAGTCGTAGGCCTCCTATTCCGGCCCTCACACGCATTCTCCGAAATAAATGAAGGCTCTGATGGAGTGCCAACTAGCGAACGCGCGTAGGATGAAGGCAGACGTGGAAAAGTAAACAAACAAACTAACAAAAACAGCACTGTTGCTTGGTGTTTGGGCACTACCCACCTGCATTGTGACTGGTCGACAGTATAGACATGGGTTAGGTACAGTTTGCGATCAGAAATTGGAGTGGGGGCCGACTGGAACGGCGCTTGCAGTACAGCCTTGTGATGATCATTTCTTCTCGGGATAGAAAATGAACGCGCTAAAGGAACGAAGTAATGTGATGAAAAGTGCATTGACTGCACGTTTACTTGCTGCCAGTGTCACTGCACCCTGTGAGCGCCTCCGCTGCAACAGTACTTCCTTATGCTGCTGTAAACGTCGCGTCACAACGTGGCTGCAGCGCCCGTCTGCGTTGCCGTAAAGGCCTGACCACACGTAAGCGTCGTAGCGCGTCAACCTGTGTCTCGTAGACTCGGTACATGTCGCGCTCTCTCCCCATTTAAGCCCTAACCGCATGCAAGCGATTTCCTATACGGCTGCAACCGCATGTCAACGACAGAGTGTCCTTGTTGCTTGAATGGAAAAAACTATTGCGTGCGTGCCAAATTTAATACTGTGTTGTGTGACGTCAGGAAGCCACCAAAGCACACCACGTCCTTCTTTTTTCTCAATTTTTGGTTTAACCACGACATGCTGTCCAGAAGCGTACGACGGCTACGACGCACTTGGCACGACGATTTCACATTGTAGCTAGCGAACCAATTGTCACCAGCTATACCGTCGAGACATCGAAACAAACCTTGGATAACGAGATTTACGCCAAAATACGGCCGCTCTTTTCACTATCCGAGTGACATGAAAATGTGAAAAAGATTCAGTCGATACGTTGCATTCCTTGAAGTACGTCGAGAGCAAACTGCAACCGGAGCGAGGACCATGGGGCGCAGCGACGGCATGCTGCCGGAAATCGCCACGCTCGCTTCCGGGGGACAAGCGGTCTTTTCTAGTTTTCCATAAACGCGCGACGTGACAAGCCCTGGCGATAGATAAACCTCCGCGACAGCAAATCTTGTCGGTCGCCCGTGTCGTTTGTTGCTGTCGCGAGGAATCTCGTGCATGCGGTTAGGGCTTCACTGGAGAGAGGGCGCGGTGCTGAGCCTATATACACGCGCTGCGACGCGTACGTGTGGTCAGGCGTTGAACGGCGACGCGCGTAGCCTGCACACGACCACATGCTTTCTGTATCTTTCGGTAATCGGTTCTGGCGCTGCTAGCTCTATACTAGCCTTTCCAACGGACGACGACGATTCCCTCCTTTCTGGGCGTTCCAGGATGCTAAGCACGTGCTGGACCACGTCTCCTCTTTGGTTGCCTGGCTCTCGGCTGATGATTTTGCTGCTTATGGCAGTTGGCATTACTCCTTGGTTACCCGGCGGTGGTGCACAGTCCCAGAGCAGGTGTCTCTGGGTGGCTCGCGCCTTCTTGCAGTGTCGGCATAGCGCCCCCACGGGTTTGACGCGAGTAGGTTGCTGCTCCGGGACGTCCGAGCACGCTAGTGTCTCGCTTTAATCCCCCTACCCCTTCCCCCCCTTTATGCCGGATCGTCAATAAAGTTGTTTCACTCACTCACTCCTTTCTGGGCTGTTGTACGGGAGAGCACAGCAGCCGACGTCACAGACTCTCCAGTGCCCCGCCGCAGTGTGCTGGTGGCCAAGGTGTTCGGCTGCTAACCCGCAGGTCGCGGGTTCGAATCCCGGCTGCGGCGGCTGCATTTCCAATGGACGCGGAAATGTTGTATAGGCCCGTGTGCTCAGATTTGGGTGCACGTTAAAGAAACCCGATTGGTCGAAATTTTCGGAGTCCTCCACTACGGCGTCTCTCATGATCATATGGTGGTTTTGGGACGTTCAACCTTGCATATCAATCAACCAATCAATCAACCAACAGCTTCTGCAGTGCATTTTGCAAGGAAGGAAGGGGGGTCAATTGTGTTAACAACAGCCCAGAGAGCTTTCAATGAAAAGGTCTATACGTTTCCGTGGCGTAACAAGCTGCGGTCCGTCACGCTGCGCACTTATTATTAAAATATTGCAAATGGTGGCTGACTGAAAGGCAGGCTGGGTGGAGTGTTGGGTGAATAGGCCAAGAATTAGCCGCCGAAACACGAACAGAATGTCGAATTAGCAACGGCAAATAGTCCCCGACACGAGACTTATTAGCACCACGACCTTTGACAAGCCAAAGAGCTAATTGAACGAGGGCGAATTAGTTCTGCGTATGATAAATTACCGCCAACTCGTCCTAGTTTTTTTTTTTCCTCTATACTCAACCACGCCCCTTTCTGGTTTTGGTTTCCAAGGGCGATTGTATACCACACCCCTTTTTTCTTGCAATATCTTGCGTTTATTGTCACACCCCGCGGTGTTGTTCCAGTTTTTCGTGCATGTATATCCACGCGAAATTGTGCTTGTCTTAATTGTTATGTGCGCCGTCGCGCTTTGTTTCCCGCACTGAATCGATGTTCTGATCTTCGCTTTTTCAAAGCAGCTCAGACGTCCGTATACGTGTCAGAGCTGCTCACGCGATTGTCTGCAAAACAAAAAAAAAACTACATAAGATGCATTGTATCATTCCGTATGCTTTGTTATTATAGAGTCCTTTGCGTGAAAGCCACGTGTGAGTGTTTCAGACATCCGAGAGACATGTGACTTGTCGGGAACTCAACATAATTGAATTGGGTATACTCATTCGTTTTGTAACTCACTTAGTATATCTTTTTATTTAAGTGAAGATGTAGCCGCAAGCGTAGTCGGAAGTTGATCAAGCTGCTTAAATTTTTTTTTTGACCGATCGAACTGTCTTGTGGCTTCACGGAATAAGTGCAAGGACAAAGCTTATGAGTCTATCGAAATCTCCCATCTTTTGTCTGGTCTTTTGCGTGTATCACGGCTCCTCTTATTACATGGCAGGCTCATCAGCTCCGCGCTGATGTGATCCAAGAGGCGTGTATATCCAGCTCTTCCCACCTTTTCTCTCTCTCTCTTTCTCTCTCTCTCTCTGCGAAATCTACACCTCGAGACTTCGTGTCAGGCATCTGACACTCTTCATTTTTTTTTCAACGTGGCCACGCATTTGGGCAGAAGAAGGGTCTCGTTTCTCTCTCGAACCGATCAGTCATAATTAGCGCCACGAGCCTAATTGCTTCCGCGGTATGACGCAAAGCTCTATTACGCACCCTAATAATCGCAGTGTGTGGCTGCCCATCTCGAACCATCTGTAAAAGGGGATTGTGGCTCTCCGTAGCAGGAAGTGATCGATCGACCAGGCTATATATATATATATATATATATATATATATATATATATATATATATATATATATATATATATATATATATATATATATATATATTTATATTGTAACGCGGACTGAAAGAGCGAGGAAGAAGAAGAGATCGGACGCTCTCGACCAATGGTGATTCGGCAGTAACGGTAGAGCGCTGACATCTCTTCTTCCTCGCTCTTTCAGGCCGCGTTGCAATATATATTTATGTGTGTGTGTGTGTGTGTGTGTGTGTGTGTGTGTGTGTGTGTGTGTGTGTGTGTGTGTGTGTGTGTGTGTGTGTGTGTGTGTGTGTGTGTGTGTGTGTGTGTGTGTGTGTGTGTGTGTGTGTGTTTATATCCTCCGAAGAAGGCTGATCCACCAACCGAAACTGTTAGGATTAAATACATAAATTATTATTTTGTTTTTTTCTGTACTGCACTATTCTCGAAGTTTATAATTTCTATTACGGTAGCGAGGAAAAACTCTGTTCATCTGTATATTATACAGGGTGTCCCACATAACTTGAGCCAAGAATTTGAAAATGAAAGACGCTTCAATGGCGAACTGAACCAAACGCGTACTATTCGCACTAGCCTGTAGATACTCAGATAATTTTTTGTTTCTCCTCATACTTATTAAGTTAATTCTTTATTACACATTTTATAATTATGAGCTGGAAACCCGTAATAATACTGAGATTTAGAGCACTTTCAGAAACCATTGACTAAATTGTTTCCTGTACGATACACTGTAAACCAAATTACACCCATATAGGTGTTTTATAGTGTCTATAACTCACACCCCTACACCCCACAAAATGGGTGTATCAAGCAGGACTACACCTATTACCATGGGCGGATTTCCGAATTTACACCCTATGGCACAAACATTTTTTGGGGTGTAAAAGCAAATGTACACCCAAGTGGCCTTAAGGGAGTGAGGGTGTAAAAGCGAATGTACACCCAAATAATCTTAAGGGCGTAAGGGTGTAATATTGCAGACACCCTAACACCCTTAAAAAACAAAAGTAGTGTAAGGGTGTAATTCTCCAAAACAGCAAAAAGGGTGTGGGGGTGTCCATCCTGAATAATGCCCCAACACCCATGCGAAAAATACCATGATTCGAGTGTTGCCCCCTTTCCAGTAGGCCCCTGTGGAAGCACGTGAAAGCTTACCCTTTACTATTCATGTGCACATGTCCTATTGTAGTGGCTCCTGCCACAGTGTGGTAATCCTGGCCCTAGCACAGCTTTTATGGTGCATATATGAAGCACGGCATATAAGGCTCTCACATATAACATGTAATCCTAGCTGAATGTGAAGGCATCACTCAAAATGAGCTGTCACACATAACAGAACGTTCACTAAGTCATGCCATAGTGCAAAATGAAATCAAGCTTTATTTTATTAGACACAGAGCACATACAGGCTTCAGAGACAAATTGTACCTTAATCAAAAGCCTTTTTCAATTGTGCAGAACAAAATGCCATTTGCTACAAAAGAACGAAAATAAGACGTGAATGGTACGGCATGGAGCTCTAACTACCGATGCATGCATATCAAAGTACAACAGAAGAGCCTTTATTTGCACTTAAAAAAGAAGAACTAATTTTAACACGCTTCAATGCAGCACAAAAGCACAGTGCAGTGAAGCATACAAACAGCAAGAAGAGTAGTGCAATGCAGCTTGCCTTATTCCTCCAATATACTGAAATAATATATCAATGCACACTACAATTGCCTCATTGATACGCCACAGTTTGCATGTGTTGTGGCATGCCTTATGCATATTATGCAAGGCTAGTGATATTCTAATGAATGTAATGACAAAACAATCTTAAAATGGCATTTTCATTTCACAATAACCCTTGTGTGTTCAGACATTCATAATACTGGAGAAACAATAATACAGGAGTGAAAACAATAGGCAAAGTTACAATAGCTTAACAGTGTCACTAGATATTAACCATGCAGAATAATTGATTTAAAGATGTAAAATATCAAGCGCATCACATATGTCTCCCTGAAACAATGCAACATCAAAGAACATAAAATGGACACACAAAAGCAGGGTGAAAGAGTAACCACTTACAGCTAGCAGAGGTGGAGCAGCCAAGCTATCATCTGGAGCAATATTTTGGAGCATCATATCTTGTTTTTCCAGGGAGAAAATTTAAATTTAGAGCAGGTTTCAGGAAAAACAAATGCAGCATTTTTGAGCCTGATATTCAATATT
This sequence comes from Rhipicephalus microplus, assembly GCF_043290135.1. Taxonomy (NCBI): domain Eukaryota; kingdom Metazoa; phylum Arthropoda; class Arachnida; order Ixodida; family Ixodidae; genus Rhipicephalus; species Rhipicephalus microplus. The sequence continues at coordinate 39,219 of NW_027464940.1, forward strand.
TACAGCATTGATTGATATGTGCAGTTTAGCGTCCCAAAACCACCATATGGTTATGGGAAACATCGTAGTGGAGGGCTCCGGAAATTTCGACCACCTGGGGTTCTTTAACGTGCACCCAAATCTGAGCACACGGGCCTACAGCGTTTCTGCCTCCATCGGAAGTGCAGCCACCGCAGCCGTGATTCAATCCCGCGACCTGGGGGTCAGCAGCCTAGTACCATAGCCCCTAGACCACTGCGGTGGGGCTCGAAATATACAGTAGTACAACAAATTAGACTGAATCACACAAAAGGAAAAATATATGTAGAACCTATTTGACATCCACTAATTCATTCAAAATATACGAGAGTGCAGCTATTTCAATAAAAGCACTCTTGAACTGTCCCACAGTGCAAACAATGCTAACCTCCCTATTTACAAACGCTCCTCGACTCGAATCTCGTCCTTATTTGAACAAGCTGAGCACAGCGCCACCGCTTGTCTAAAAATGATGCTGCGTTTCTCGAGAATCACTGCAGATTATCACTGATATTGGGTGACTTACTCTGCCTGGAGACTGGGCTGGAATCAATTTTCTCAAGTCAAGGCGAAGCATTTAGTGAAGGGACGTTCTAAAATACGGGGATAAAACTCACAGTAGTATTTGCCGAGCTTGTCAAACTGTTTGACAGGCGACCCAGAAATTCCAGATATTCGTAAAGGAGCAGCTCAAGGGGGTGGCGAAAATAAAAAGTCGCATACGATTTTCCTTATTGTCGCTTAAGGCTGCAAAAACCTCATAAATCACTCTGAAAGACGGTCAGCACTCATACTAGTACTCGTTATCGAATGGCATCTGCATGGCAGAGTAATATAGGGAAAAAATATTTTGTGCCCTGTGACAGCGAGTATTAGTAGCCACTTCCAAATCATAAAACACTTTTCCGCACAGTGAAAGCGTACTCTGGCAAAAGCGACCTAAAAAGCGTTATGGACGTCATAGAAAAAGGGGGAGAACTTTCTTTTAAACCGTTCTACTCTTTTCTTTTGCTGTGAGGTTAGAATATGGTCAACTTAAAGTTATAATTGCGGTGGGCACATCTGTATTAGATTAGATGATGATGAACCCGCCTCGATGGTTCAGCCGCCAAGGTACTCAGCTGCAGTTTTCATGCAGGCGAAAATGCTATTGGCCCATTTGCTTAGATTTGGGTGCACAAGAACCCCAGGCGGCCGAAATTTCTGGAGCCCTCCTCTAAGGCGTCTCATAATCAAATGGTGGCTTTAGGACATTAAACTGCACACATCAATCAATTGGATGGTGATGCACAAAATTACGTTGAATAATGGATTTTATGTTTCTTGATAAAATTAGCAATACTGAGAAATCATTGAAGCTGGTTGGGCATTTCATAATGGTTTTGTGCAAAATTAGGAAATTGTATCCAATTGACACAATTGGCGTGGCTGCTGTTCTCTTGACCATGAAAATAGAATACAAAAATAGCATGTAATATTGTGCTACAGACATTAAACATGTGCTGTAAATAGACATGAATGCCTGAATTGAATAGTCAATTTCGCGAGGAAACAACGACCACACAAAGAAAACAAATGGGCAGGACGGGTGCTCATTAGCAGCTGTTTGTAGCATATATTCATAATATAGCATATTTTCATACACACAACCTTAAAAAGGTGGCGAGTCGGCATGAAGTACTGATGAAGTTCGTGCCCCTAACAAACTAGCAAAGTTGCGCCGGTGCATCGCTGGAAATCAAAATGAGCAGCTGAAAGGCTGTAAAAAGAAGCACGCGTGGCCATTCACGAAGTCTGCCGCTGAAGTGGTTTACGAAATACCCCTATCGTGCAGAAAGAGACATGTTAGCCAGACGACGAGGCGCTGTGTCAATGATCGAGCGAGGGAACATGCCCTTACGGCAAAGAATAACGACGGTGCCCGTTCAAGAGCGCATGTCACTTCATGTGGATTCACACCAAGAACAATTTCGAAGGGCTTTCACAAAAGAAACGGGGTATCAATTGCGTTAGCAAAACTTCACTCATCTTGTATGAGCTGGAAGCACGGTATCTAGCGATCATGTGTCCTATAGCGTGATTAGGTAAAGGACCGCCCAAGTAGGTTGCACATGTGTTGGCGAAAAGTGGGTTTATATCAGCCTGTTTCCTCAAGAAATAAACAATTGCAAATGAGTGCCCATCCCGTTTATGTGTTTTCTTTGTTTGTGTGGTCGTCATTTTGGCGCAAAATTGACTAATGTTTAATGCAAACATGCACCAACTATCCCAACAGTGAGTTCTACTAGATATGAACGACACTGCTGCACATGTAAACAACAACAGCACGTGCCTTAGAACTGTGAAAAAAAGCAGCGTTATACAGTGCCTCAGAGGAGGCACTTTCAATATATTTCTTGGTAAATAAAGGGCTTAATAAGCATAGGACCTTTTTCTGTGCTTATGACATGCTGTTAGGGTGATTTCATGCCAAACGCCCAGCCATTTTGGCGACCATCTCAAATGCATTAGGAAAATATTGTGCTGATTAAATGTATTGAAAGCAGTGAAACGGTAGGATATTTCGCACAGAAAAAATGTTCAGTCACGTGGTTGCCTTCGGGACTTTCCGGAATGTCGTTTGGGTGTTTGTGAAAAAATTATTTTAAAAGTACGTTCTATAGCAAACTTGGCCTACATGTTGAGTTAAGGTTCTTGTGTAAGGTGTTTGAAGCTCAGTAATATTATTGCAATTACACTGGCACCTTTGCTTCCAAGAATTAATCCGAAATGTGTTATGTTTGCAATTTTTTTATTGCAATACTGCAGTTTGTATGAATATTTGAGTAGTGAATACTTACTCCACGCAAGGTATATTTTGACAAAAAAAATATTTGAGACCCCTCAAGCTAGTAAACTTCATGAAAAAAAAATCATAATTTTTACAAAATCGTAATTATTGTCCATATTGAGATGCGATTACGCCATGTGGTGGCTCAACTAAAAATTACCCTTAAACATAAATTGAAAGCAAATAAACAGTTCTTTTCATATACCAACATTATATTTTTGTTTTAAGGAAGAAAATATTTTTTAGCATTCCCATTGGCGCCTATCTTCCCATTTGGTCATACGACAGCTGCCGCCTCGAAATTCCCTATTTTCATAAATTGGAAAGTTCAAAACTTATTTTCTTTCTTAAAACAAAAATATGTAATGAAAACAATTGGCATATGAAAATACTTTTTTTTTCCTTTCGATTTAAGTTTGAAGGTCATATTTATTTTGACCGCTCGACAGTGGAAATCGTGTCTCAATACAGACGAAAATGACGATTCTGCGAAATTCGTAATTTTTTGTCGTAATGTTTAGCAGCTTAAGAGGTCTCATAATATCATTTCCTCAAAATATACCTTTTGTGTAGTTACTATTCATTACTCAGACATTCATAGAAAGTGCAGTATTACAATAGAAAAAATGCAAATATAACACATTTTGGCTAAGTTCTTGAAGGCGTGGTAGATGAAGAAAGTGTTTAACAGTGCAAACAACAAGAAGAGAAAGAAGACACGAGAACAGAGCCCTGAACATACAACCAAAGTTTATTGCAAACCAACTGCAATATATAGAAAACAGAATCTGCACATAACCAGGCACCATAAGCAGAATTGCACACTGTTATGCCAGCGAGTCCTCGTCAAACGTCCGTGCCTCGGAAAAAGGCAATCTGGGTCAAGGCCAGCCGCAACCCGCCCGACGCGAACATCTCAACGGCGTGAACACGCGCGGCGCCCTCTGGCCCAGGTGCAGTGAGTCAGCGGCGCACGTGACAGCGAGCCGGCGGCCGCGTGCCTGGTGGTCTGACGCTTGGCGCGGCGCGCCATTGGAGGAGTCTGCCCTGACGACAAAGCGGCGCTTCTGATTGGACATTTTGGTTGGACCCGGTGTAAATAAAAGAAGCCCTGCGGCGCGTCGCGATCGGCGGTCCTATGTGAGTGAGAGGAGGCCCCGTGTCGGAGAGCCGGCATGTGTGTGAGTCGGCGGTTTTAGGCGAAAAGCTGACCTATGTGTTAGAGAGAAGAGCTCGGCTTTTCGAGTCTCTGTCGGCCCCAGTGCCGAAATTGTAACGCTTCTGTATATATGCTGTACATAAACCTTGTTTAACTCACCATCGTCTCGTCCGCTCGTCTTATCAGCTCTGCGCAGAAGCAGTCGCGAGCTGATAAACATACGCTACGCAACAGTGGTGGCTTCGGCGGGATCGGCCCGTCGTTCGCAACAGTGGTGGAAGCGGCGGGATCGGTCCGTTTCTCAACAGTGGTTGGCAGCTGCGGGATCGGCCGGCGTCAGCGACATCGATGCGGTGAGTGCCTGATGTTTTCCCCTCAGTTCACCAGACTACTCTAGCTCAGGTTGTAGTAGTTTAGAGAAGGGCTGTGTGAAGCATTATAGTGAGCTTTGATCGTTTCGAGCAAAGTCGAAGTGCTTTGAAACCAAAGTTAATGCGGAGGGGGTAAACACGGGAGTGTGAAAAATTGCTTGCGCGTCTTGCTAGTAGGCTTATAGTGGGTACGGCAAGTAAATTGTTAACAGGGGCAAACAGCAAGAGGCTAGTGTGAACGATGGAGAACCTTAAAGTGAAGGAACTCATCGAAATTTGTGAGGAACTCGGCATTACTTTAGGCCGTGCGAAACGAAAGCAAGCGATCCTTGAGATCATGAAGGATGAGGGAGTGTCGGCTGAGGAAGTCGATGAGGCCTGGGTGGATATTAAAGCACGCCGTGAGGAGGCTGAAAGGCGGGAAATAGAAGCTCGCGAACGTGAGGAGGCTGAAAGGCGTGAAGCTCGCGAGGAGGCTGAAAGGCGTGAAGCTCGCGAGGAGGCTGAAAGGCGTGAAGCTCGCGAGGAGGCTGAAAGGCGTGAAGCTCGCGAGGAGGCTGAAAGGCGTGAAGCTCGCGAACGTGAGGAGGCTGAAAGGCGCGAACGTCGCGAGGAGGCCGAGAGACAAGAGCGCCTAGAGTTGAAACGACTAGAATTGGCAATCCTACAGTGTTCGCAGGCGCCTAGCGTAGCTTCTCCAACAGTTCAGGTCAGCGGTTTTAGAATTCGGGACCAACTGCCACCGTTCGTAGTAGGCGAGGACATGGCGAAGTATCTCGTCAAGTTTGAACACGTCTGTGAGCGAAATGCTTTGGAGCAGTCTCTTTGGGCGCGGAACCTGCTAGCTCTTCTTCCCGGCGAAGTGTCCGACGCGATAACTTGCTTGTCGAGGGAAGCGTTTGAGAGCTATGACGAGGTTAAGGAAGTGCTCTTGAGACGTTATAAGTTGTCACCCGAGGCTTTCAGGCAAAGGTTTCGGTATGCTAAAAAGGGGAATGAGTCACACGTTGACTTCGCGTTTCGTCTTAAAGCCGATTTGATTGAATGGCTCAAGGGCGAAGGTGTTTATGACGACCGCGATAAAGTGGTGGAATGCGTTGCATTGGAGCAATTCTACCGCTGCATCGAGGAGGATGTCAGACTTTGGCTGCAGGACAGACTTGGGGAAGTACAGTTAAATAAGGCAGCTGAGTTAGCTGAGGAGTATTATGCTCGCCGGAAGTTGCATATCAGGGCAGTGCGCGTTGAAAAGGATGAAAGGAAAGAGGGCTTTTCAAGGAAACCTGATCAACGGAAATCCGCTCCGCACCGTAATTTCAAGAAGGAACCGTCTCTTACGAAGGACAGTGTAGGGGAAGGGCAAACAGAAGCGGAGAAATCGAGTGAGGTTTCTACCACACAGGCATTTGAATCGGAAAACAAACGGAAGCCGGTAATTTGCTACAACTGCAAAAAGGAAGGACACATCGCGAGAAACTGTCAGGAAAAATTTGCCTTCGCAACAATCCGAGAATCAGGAAAAAACATGCGGTTGTTGGAGCCGTATCTCCAAGAAATTAAAGTAAATAAGAAAACGTGCCGAGCGCTTAGAGACTCAGCGGCAACCATGGATGTTGTCCATCCTTCATTGGTGTCTCCGGATGATTTCACAGGAGAATGCGCGTGGATCAGGCAAGTCGCCGAGGAGCAGAGTGTTCGCTTACCAATCGCCACGGTTGTCATTGAAGGCCCGTTCGGTAAGTTTTGCACCGAAGCGGCTGTGTCTGCCGCGCTAAATGATCGTTTTCCTTATCTTTTCTCCAACAACTCGGAGCAGCTTCTCAAAGAGCAGGGCAAATCGTTCTTCCCCAACTTAGCGTGCATGGCCCTCACGCGATCGCAAACGCGGAAGCCTGATCTGGTTCAATGCAGTGAACTCTCAAGTGACCTTGTCGGCGGGTCGACGGAACCCCAGAAAGGAAATTTTCCGCATGAGTCATGTGAGCAGTCACGCGAGCGGCCCGTCGCGAAAGCGGTCGGCACGGCCGGCGCGGTAGGGGGAGACGACATGGCGCCAATGAGTCAGAGCGAGAGGGTTGCAGCGCTCTCGCCTGTAGCGGAAAGTTGGAGCGAGCTGCCGAGAGTTGATCGAGAGACGCTCATTCGAGAGCAGCGTGAGGATCTCTCGATTGAAGCGCTAGCGGAAAGCCAAATTGAAGCGCTAGGGGAAAGCCAGAAAAACGCGGCACAAGTGCTGACGAAGGAGCACTGCGAGAAATCGGTGAAGAAGCGTGCTTTTGAAGTTGATAATCAGGTAATGCTGCTGCAGCCGTTCAAAAGGAACAAGCTTGAGGTTGATTGGGAAGGGCCCGCAAAAGTAGTATCGAAGCTTTCCGATGCCAATTGTGAAGAGAAATTAGGAAGGCGGCCGAACAAAATTTATCACAGTAACTTGAAAGCAGTCGTAAATTTACTTTTAAGTGCTTCAGAGGAAGAGGAAGCAGAAATTTTGAGTTCGAGTGAGGTAATCGAAGGGGGATCGAAAGTAATCCGGGAGCAGATAAACCTAGAGCCTATATTAAGTGAAGTCCGGAAAGAGGACCTGAGAAAGATTGTTTTGGTGTTTGAAGATGTGTTTTCGGACCGTCCCGGAAACACGAAGGTGATCGAACACGATAACGAGCTCAGTGGTGAGGAGTCAATCCGTAGCAAGCCGTATCGTTGTTCCCCTGTGCAACGTCGAAGGTGTGAGCCGCTCTTGGTGCCGCATAGGTATCGTCGCCTAAAGGTGGCCGGTTACTGACGTGGAGCATGTTGCTCCACAGCGCAACTTTGACGTTCGCTATCAAAAAAAAAAAAAAAATGAAGGAAAGGTAAACGCTAATGCAGGTGCATTGAGCCGTGCGTTTAGTTAGTACCTTCTCAACCTTTCGGTTTCTCGCTGGCGATTCGGGGCAAAATTTTGACCTCATCACGACCTGGGCTGAGCGCTCTCGTTCAGAGTGATCTCAAGGGGCCAACTTTGTGGTATTCTAATTCGTTGCGTTGTTGTAATTGTGAAAAATTCAAGTTCTTACTTTAAGAGTCTTGTGTCCCACATGTGCCTCTTGATGTAGAGGGAACAAAATTCCGATAGACACGTAGATAGGTATATGTTGTACTATACTTTGTCTGGTGTTCTGTCGGGTGACCGAGGGCACTTGCTTGTGTCGTGTGTTGTCTGTTGTCGAACCGTTCTTAGCCAGTTGCAGAACCATCGACAAGTGCTGAAACCGAAGATGGTCAGAAGAGACGAGTGAAGCTGGTCGACAAGTTGCGGCGACAAGCCAGTGGAGCTGGGATCCGTCGTCAAAAATGGGATGTGTTCCCGGACCAGTCTGGAGCTGTATTCTCCCCATGGCCCTGGAGGCGAACCTGGAGGGACCTGGTGAACGAGCGCACCTGACATCCGAGCCCCGTGGAAGCAGCTCGTCTTTCCGGTGCATTGTCTGGCGGCGGGGGTGCTGTTATGCCAGCGAGTCCTCGTCAAACGTCCGTGCCTCGGAAAAAGGCAATCTGGGTCAAGGCCAGCCGCAACCCGCCCGACGCGAACATCTCAACGGCGTGAACACGCGCGGCGCCCTCTGGCCCAGGTGCAGTGAGTCAGCGGCGCACGTGACAGCGAGCCGGCGGCCGCGTGCCTGGTGGTCTGACGCTTGGCGCGGCGCGCCATTGGAGGAGTCTGCCCTGACGACAAAGCGGCGCTTCTGATTGGACATTTTGGTTGGACCCGGTGTAAATAAAAGAAGCCCTGCGGCGCGTCGCGATCGGCGGTCCTATGTGAGTGAGAGGAGGCCCCGTGTCGGAGAGCCGGCATGTGTGTGAGTCGGCGGTTTTAGGCGAAAAGCTGACCTATGTGTTAGAGAGAAGAGCTCGGCTTTTCGAGTCTCTGTCGGCCCCAGTGCCGAAATTGTAACGCTTCTGTATATATGCTGTACATAAACCTTGTTTAACTCACCATCGTCTCGTCCGCTCGTCTTATCAGCTCTGCGCAGAAGCAGTCGCGAGCTGATAAACATACGCTACGCAACAGTGGTGGCTTCGGCGGGATCGGCCCGTCGTTCGCAACAGTGGTGGAAGCGGCGGGATCGGTCCGTTTCTCAACAACACACATGCACCATACGGCCTACCTTATCAACAACCGGTCATATAAGTGGACCCCAGATAACCAACTTTACAGCAGTTAAGAAAAATTGAGGGTACGCTAACACAGGGAGCACCAAGTTGTCGAATATAGAAGGCCTCACTAATCTCGTGCTCGCGCCGATTTTTATATCCCCCGTGATCAAACACTTGTCAAGAATTGGCTGACAACAAGACTTATTACAATGGTCTGCCAAGTGGCTGGGAAGGAAACCTTCTAGAGAGTTAGCGCGCTTCCTCAACCGATCATTCATGCATGGCCCTGTTTGGCCAATGTCCACAAGTAAATAATATCTTGTAGAAAATCGCTAGAACACATTCAACATGGCACATAGCGTGTTTCTTAGTGCCTGTTCTTTCTTAGGTCCTTCACTGTTGACCCTGCGACATAGGCCAGCGAGCTTGTCACGTGCGCAGAACGCAACTCTTACACTATTTTGTAGCGTTAGCTACACTGGCCTCGCGCATGCGCAATGATACTCCGCCGCCGCCGCGCGCGCCTCGCCGCCGGTGTGTGCGCAATTCGATGCGCTGTGCAGACGATCATTGGTGTCACACACTGGAGCCGGCACCTTTTCCAGCGACCTTCTTTAGCCTATGAGAAACTTCGTGTATGTAGGGAATAACAGCCTTGCTAGAATGAGGCTTGTTGAGTTAGCTGTTGCTTTGTGTCTTATCAGGCAATCTTAGTGACGTTAGGAGAGTCTCGGCAATAGAAGTTAGCAGAGGATTAGAAGAGCCTGCTTGTTGAAGGCGGTGAACTTAGAGTGAGAAACTGCACTCTATCTGGCGGTGACAAGAGCCAGTTAGAATTGCCTTTAGGCAGAAAAAGCGATGCTTCACTAGACTAGCTTAGAATGGGTGGACGTAAAAAGAAGACTTTTTCTTGAGCAAGGTTCGTACCGCCAATATACATGGTCAACCAAAAAAAGCATTTTCAAGTCTAGACATCGTAACTTGTCGTCATGAATTAAACTCCGACTTTAGTTCCAGTTGCTTCATTTCACGCTGAAAAACGTCAAATATCTCACCAGTACAGATGTGTGCATTGGCTCATGTTTAGCACCGGTTCTTTGTTACCCTTTACTCGTGCGGTATGAAAGAAGTCTCATGGCTAACTTCGATCACAAGAGTACAGTTAAAGTGTTCGGCTACGCTGACGACTTTTTAGTGTTTTACAGCATTGATCAATCTGACCCTCGGTGAACCACCGATGATATTTGACGTTTTCGGGCATGAAATGAAGAAACTAGAAATAACGTCGGAGTTTATTTCTGACGACACCCTACGATGTCTACAATTAAAAATGCTTTTTTTTTGTTGTTGATCATGTATATTGGCGGTACGAGCCATGCTCAAGAAATAACCTACTTTTCAGGACCGCCCATTCTAAGCTAGTCAAGTGAAGCACCGCTTTTTTCTGCCTAAAGGCAATTCTAACTGGCTCTTGTCACCGCCAGATAGAGTGCAGTTTCTCGCTCCAAGTTCACCGCCTTCAACAAGCAGGCTTTTCTAATCCCGAGCTAACTTGCATTGCCGAGACTCTCCTAACCTCACTAAGAGTGCCTGATAAGAGACAAAGCAACAGCTACCTTAACAAGCCTCATTTTAGCAAGACTGTTATTTTCTACGTACACGAAGTTTCCCAAAGGCTAAAGAAGGTCTCTGGCAAAGTAGGTGTAAGGGTTGTGTTCTGCGCACGCGATAAACTCGCTGGGCTATGTCGCTGGGTCAACAGCGAAGGACCTAAGAAAGAAGCATGCTTTAAGAAACACGCTACGTGCCATGTTGAATGTGTTTTAGCGATTCTCTACAAGATATTTTTTTACTTTTGGGCACGGTTACATTGGCCAAACAGGGCAATGCATAAATGATCGGTTGAGGGAGCACGCTAACTCTCTAAAAGTTTCTCTTCCTAGCCACTTGGCAGACCATTGTAATAAGTCTTGTTGTCAGCCAATTCTCGAAAAGTGTTTGATCATGGGGGGATATTAAAATCGGCGCGATCACGAGATTAGTGAAGCCTTCCACATTCAACAACTTGTGCTTACTGTGTTAGGGTACCCTCAATTTTTCTTAACTGCTGTGAAGTTAGTTATCTGGGGTCCACTTATATGACCAGTTGTTGATAAGGTAGGCTGTATGGTGCATGTATGTGGGATTCTGCTTATGGTGCGTGGTTATGCACCGATTCTGTTTTCTATATATTGCAGCTGGTTTGCAATAAACTTTGGTTGTTTGTTCAGGGCTCAGCTCGTCTCTTCTTTCCCTTCTTGTCGTTTGCACTGTTAAGCACTTTCTTTGTCTACCATACAGCACCAACCAGCCGTATCAAGCACTTTGTTAGTCTTGGAAGTGTATGTGCCAGTGAAACTGCACTAATATTACTGCGCTTCAAACACTTTACACATGAACTTGTACTTAACATGTAGACAAATTTTGGTATACAAGCAAGGAGCAGTACTTATAAAACAAAATTTTGCACAAACAAGAATAAAACGACATTCCGGTAAGTTCATAAGGCAACTACGTCACCAAAATATTTTTTTCAGAAATATTTTACTGTTTCACTGTTTTTGATGCAGTAAATCGTTACAATTTTTTCGAATACAATTGAGATGGTCGCTAAAATAGCTGGGATGTTTGGCGTGGAATGACCCATTAGTGAATCAAACTTTTAAGCTGGAGACATCTAGGCCGTCTCCATTTTATCATACAACTCTAACATCATGCATTGTACACAGTTTTCTACATGCACTGCTGGTAATCTGATGGCAAACTGATACTCATATTGGAAAAATAAATAGGTATATATAACACATAGCTTGAGATGAAGCCTTCCCATCAGAGGAATGTTCCTGAAATGTACAAGATATTTGGTGCACCCTATGAGTAGCGTCCACCACTGCTGCAACCCTTTGAGTGAGGTTGTGAGCCCGGAACAGCTGCTTTCATGTTGTGATGAAGAGTGCACTGCATCGTCAGCACCCAGTCCATCATAGAAGACGTAGTGTGCTTTCCTTTCAACATTCTGCATGTAAGAGATGCACAACATTCAACTAAGCATTTAAAAAATACTGGGAACAATCAGAACCTCATTATGATGTGTCATATAATAAAAAGCTCCAGCTTCCCCACCTTCAGCTTTACCACTATTCACTTTTACATTTACAAGCATCTGTGCATATTAGTGTACGAATGCAAGTGCCATGTTTGAGTCTACACCATGGTGGTGGTGAAAAAGTGCTTCTCTCTTGAATCATGCACCTACCAAGAAGTTTGAAATATACTGGGATGCTCACATTTCAGCGTTTTTACCAAGTTTTCTAGCTTAGCTAGAATACCCTAACCAATAGGCTAGTACAATGGGTGATACAAAAAATTATATAAACCCATTAAGACAGAAAAGTAGCAATATTTATCATTTACTTTGAATTAAGACAGAAAAGTAGCAATATTTATCATTTACTTTGAAGGATCGTTTCGTAGATATGAACTCATCACAGATGTACAATCTACTGTGTGAAACTAGTGTAAAACATCGAGCAAGCCCCAATCTGAAAGGATCAACAGCACTTGTTAAATGACAACTGCTGCTGGAAACACAGCACTGTGTATTTGTAAAAGCTCACCTCTATATTTCTTCTCCAGTTACATAAATTTGGTGTGCTGGATAATTTTATAATATGTCTGTCACAGGTTGCTTATTGTTCAACAAAATGATTACTTTAGCCCTTGAGTAAAACTGAGTTTTTAAAAAATCAATAAGACGTGCTAATCTTATTCTTCGAGTGCATGCGTAAGCAGCTAATTCGCAGTTGATTTTTCTTTTAATTCATAAAAACAGCCATGCAACAGATAATATATCACAAGTAAGTTAAATATATGCTCAATAAGCTCTGAACTGCTGGACTATAAATATGTATAATTAAAAAAATGCACGACTTATTGGAGAAGTAGCTAACAGGAATATATGCATGGAGGGCTTATTAGTTGGATCAGTGTGTTTGCATTCATAAGGATGAAACCTGCACAGATAAAATGCATGAAACAGACAAGAACTGTTAGGTCTGCCTGCTTTCATTTACAGCCACCTGTGTCGCCATCCTCATTTCGTTTTTCGCGAGCGTGCTCTTTAGTGGCTAACTATGCCTACACCATTATCATCTGTGCTGTATCAGCTTAACTGAAAGTTTTTTGTGGCTGTTTGTTGGTACACTTTGGCTAAGCTTTTATATGTAACCACAGCACCAAAACCCTACACCAAAGTATACAGAAATATTCTATTCTACAATATTCTATGTGCCGCACTACAATGGTGCAAAAATGCAAAAAGATGTGTGCAATTGAGTGTGGCTGTTCAATCCCTTATTAAAACACATCAATATTTCTATATCCTGATTATCTACGATATACTAGTATAAACATAAACAAACCTAACAAGGCATAAAAAGCGCAAATCGCTGACCAAACAAGGTACATCAAAATTTTTTGGTTAGCTGCACGCTTTGTAACAAAACACATGTCACGTCACTGCAAAGCGCAAGCATCAAAGGGGTACTGATACAAATTTTAAGTATTTTCAGATTCTTGCTTTAAATAGCGTATTTACTCGCATTAAACACGCACCCCTGTCTTCAGTCAGTAAAATCTGGCTTTTTTTCTCCCGCGTAATAAACGCGCCCTATTTGTCCACTGTAGTCCCGCTGACAACTGGCGCCTCCTTTACCGTTGATCTGCTTCGTTTTATTATTTTTATTAGTAGTATTATTATTATGCCATTTCTTTCGCCCACCTCGGCTCGCTCACCGCTCACCCCCCCCCCCCCCCCCCTTTTTTTTTTCTCACCCGCTGCCGCATGCCGTAAGGTCTATCTGCGCGCGGCACATCCCCCCGTTTTCTTTAACCATGCCCGCGAGGTTCACGAACGCTGCGACTGTTGAGACATCGCAGCTGATAAGCACACAGCGAGCGAAGGTCACCGGCGCCAAGAGACGGTCGCTTCCTGCAATGACGAGTATCGCGGGCAAATCGGGAGTTGGCAGGCAGGCAGGCACGCACTTTTGCACTTCGTTATTCGCTTGCACGAAAGCTTACCTTTTCAGCAATAGCACGAAATCCAAAAGCGTTCTCCATGTAGCTCCCAGCGTACACTCCGTTGATTGCTTGATCGGAAACACTCTGCTTGCGGCGTGCACAAGATTCAACGAAAGCCGTTGACAGAGGAGACACACTCCGCCGCACCGAAGTTGTTTTGTACTTGCCGACGCGCCACAGATTGCAGTGACTTGTACTGTACCTACTGTAAGCGCGAGTTGAACCGTGCAAGCCGTACAAGTACACATCCTGGACAAAGCAAGTGAATAGTAAAATAATAAACCACCGTCAGCCTGCAGCAAACACGCACACGACATGTTATCACCCAATTCAAAGTCTGCCTGTTGACGATGGCGATGCGCAGTTGCCCCGAGACCTCAAAACCGAAACCGAAATTCATAGCAGCACCGTTTTATGATATAATTTCCAAGCTATGTCAAGCCTCCAAGATATAGTGTAAATTTTATGCTTGACAACATATTTATTTGCTTGCAGAGCTTGGAAGTCGTTTTTTTGCCACTGACGTGTGCAGGTGGCAAGTGCGTAGCCTTCGTAATGCTCATTTTTCTTTTCCCGAGGGAGGCGTGAAAAGCTGCCTTGGCATATACATGCTATCAACGTTTTTCTACAACAGTGATAAGTATAAAGAATGTTTTAATTTTACTGTTTTAGAATAAAGGTGAACGTATGTATGAGCCTATTGAGTGTCATTGGTGCTACTTTCGGGTCAGGATTTGGCCCATTTCGCACAAAAGAATGAAAGCTCCCGATTTGGTTTCTTAAGTATGCAATCACAGGTAAAAATGTACATGCAAATGGGTCAGGCCCCCTTTTTTTTCTCTTTCTATCCCCCTGCATGCATAAATCCTAGCAACACCCCCGCTGTGCTATTAGCTTCTTTTAAATAACACTCTGCCATTCAGCAAGAACCTGGCGACTAGGCTTTTTTTACCGACAAAGTATGAATGACGCTTGCTTTTATTTCAAGTCTTAAATTGTGTGTGCGCATAGCAATGTGCGATTATCAGTGCATTGTAACGCCACAGTAACAGCTATCAATTACAATGCTGCAACTAGTCAACTATTCTCCATTCTTGTGGCACGAGTACATCGCGCTAGTGTTGTCTATGATCGTTCACGTGTATATTAAGTGACGCGTAAGCGTTGATATCAAGGATATAAAAAAGAACAGTATGTGCCCACAGAGTGGTGCATACCATTGTACGAGTTCACCCGTGCTTAGCGGATGTGCGCTAAGCTTGTCCTGCGGCGCGGCATGCGTGCACAGCAGCTGCATTAGAGTAAGCTTAACCTGTTATTTGTAAACATGCCTAGTTCCGTGGCAGTGTGAATGCTGCAAACATTCAATTCGAACTCATCCATGTTCATGGATCTAAATATAACTCACTGAATAAATCATGGACTTGTGTAATGATGCGAAATACTTCAGTGTGAGGAAATATGTGGACGCCCATGAAAAAATTGGCCCCGTATCTGCATGTTTCTGCAAACGTCGTCGAAAGACGATAGTCTTGCGTGTGGAGAGAGTGAACAGAACATTTATTTGGTGTTCTGCGCAAGAAAATCGGTGAGTGGTATTCTGGAGGCACTGCGTTTGAGTGCCTCGAGCGTGCAGAGGAGGCGAACGAGCGCATCGAGTCACGTCACAAATGAGACATGAGCGTCATCTGGCAGTTTTCTGAAAAAAAAAATTGCCCGCAGCTTCCCTCGGGGGAACACTGAGGAGGATGCGGAAGCGGTTCCGCCAACAGTTTGGCCGGCGCTGGTCGAAGGGACGTCGATCATTGTGTTTGTGGATTCGTTGGAATTCATTTCACCGCGACCTTGGACGTCAACGCGCCGTACAAACCAACCGACGAGCGGCAACTGAGCGAGCGAGCGCCGACCTTGAGTATATATACAGCGCGACGGCGCATGCGCTGTCAGCTGTCGAATGTTTTCGAAGGAGAAGCGCGCGCGCGGCACAGATGGCGACGGCGCGACGGCGCATGCGCTGTCAGCTGTCGATTGTTCTCGAAGGAGAAGCGCGCGCGGCACAGATGGTGGGCGACGGCGCGACGGCGCATGCGCGCGCGTCAGCTGTCGAATGTTCGAAAAGCGGTGCGGACGGCACACTACAAGGCGCGAGTATAAGATGCTTCCGCATCTAAAACAAACCGCATGGCTCTGAGACGGGTGTGCGCGCCCATCTCAGAGGTGATAAGGTTTAGAACGCAAGGCGACGGTAGGTGCCACCACCGTATCGTCTTAGAAAAGCGTTGGAAACACTCCCTGTTCCGTGCAATAATTGCATGGTCAGCGCAGCGTGATAAGCGCTACGGTGCTTAAAATTAGTTATGTATGCTTTTTCTAGTAAAATATGCACATGCAGAATATATACGTGTTGTAATGGTGTCGCAGACATGTGCAATAATAGCTTTTTAATTGACGATTGCACAAGCATGAACGCTCAATCTTGAGCAACATTGGCTGGCGCTGCGGATGGGGTCGGCTGATTTTCAAGTACCAGATGCCGTATAGAGTGGACAAACAGACAGACCAAAATTTTTCTCTTCCCCAAGAAAGAGTATCGTTTTTAATAAACCAGGAGCTCTGGTACGAAAAACTTAGTGTGATTTCAAATGAGAAAGCGCGCATGATAGCCTGTCGAAAACCATGTGTAATCGTTTCATGTTATGTTTAAGCGCAACCTAATCTCTTTTATCGATGTCTCTGTGAGAAGTAGGGAAGAATGTACATTAGCGGCAGCAAAATATTTTTAGTAAGAATCCCAAAAACGTAACCCATGAATTAAGTCGTTGAACATGTCAGAAATGTTCTGAATAATGCAAATAGGCGGTGGTATTATAGATATAATACATAGCACGATGTATTTTGGCGAATGATACGGGAATTGAAAACAAAGGCCAAAGTATCGATATTTTCACCAGAACTTTGGCGTGCGGTTTGATTGCATCCGTTGAGATGTGATATGTATTGATGCTCTAAACTATATGCATATATGATAGGTGTAACATTCAAGAAAACACGCTTGGGTGTAATTTGCGAACATACACCTACAGTACACCTAAAAATGACAAATGGGTGTACAAAAGGTGGAATTGCAGAAATTACACCCGTGCGGATAAATTTTGCAGAAATAATAGGTGTAAGATGGGTGATTTATTGAAAAATACACCCTTAAGGGTGTGAAATGATTTGCAGTGTACGTCTAGCGCTGTGTTATTTTTTTCCGCGTTGTAAAGAAAGCCTACAGCAGCACTATAGGAGTGCGCTCGTGGTCCGTCACACGGCTTTTTTACACATTTTGCGGGCTTTCTTTACAACGTGGAAAAATTAATTTCACAGCTCGGAGCACATATCACCACTTCGGCAAGAGCGGCACTCGTCTGGTCTTTCTTTCTTTTTTTTTCATTGCGTGTGCCTTAATTGCGCGCTGCGAAGTACGATACCGATTGCATTAACGACGCTGTAATCCACGAACAGCTGACTTTTCTGCACGCTGCCCGCTCCTATAGCGCGGACCGGGCCAATACGTGGTTACATTTACATTTACATTTTATTGAGGTTGTTATGACCACATTTCAAGAAATGCACAACACTGATTAGACCCATAGCCGTAGGCTAGTAAGGGGTCTAACGAGAGAAAGCATACAAGCAGAATACAATTTGTGTATAAGAAAAAATGAAAACATCAAAAAACGTTGATTTTTCAACAAACGAACAAAAATACAAAAGATACACATTGTTGCACTTTGTTCATAAATAATGAAATAATCAAGGATAGACAAAACATCAAACTATGTGTAAGGCTTAGTACATGGTCATTACTATCGATCTACATGTAGCAAATATTTTTTGAGTGCGCTCGAGAAAACCCTAGAATCTTTAATCTGAAGTGGTATGTTATTCCACACTTTAGCTCCTACGAACTGTAGTAAGCGTTCACCATACACGTTTTTAGTGGGTGGAAGATTAAAATTCCGCAATGCGGTTAAAAGCGAGTGCCGATGCTGCTGTTTGTTATCGAATTCGATATCCACGGATAAGCGTATCATTTGTAACACTTTACTATACGGCGAAATTAAGCACCAGCATGAATCGTATGCGTGCCAGTCCATGTTTCCGACGCGAGTGAAGGTGGCTGGTTGGGACTCGCCTTTCAGTGCCGCTTCTATCATCGCCCTTAAAGTGGCGACCGGCTCGAACATGTGCGGATGTACAGCGAAATCAGTCCGTTTTTCACAGTTAGCCGTACTTACAGCAACTACCCGATTTCGACAGATAAACGCGGCATTGACTGTCGGCGGGCGCAGTGAGCTGTCCTGACCTTCCTGACAGTGACGTCATGGGGCTTCGACCAATCACAGCGGCGGCGAGCCTCGCGATGGCGGCCGCGGCGCCTGTTGCTTGTTTTCGGCAAAACAAACATATTGGCGTTGGTTTATGCAAATTCTCTGCTTTATTTTCGAGCTCGCCGCATGAAATTCGCCTATCGTGACACCATAATCTCGTTTTTTGTTTTAAATTGCTTAGTGTACATTTATACAGTCGCGTATTACCTACAGGTTATCCGAATGCTTCGCAAAAACGCCGATAACAGGTGTGTACAACAGAGTTCACGTGGTATGCATGGGCGTGAATGCGGTAGTCCTGCGCGTTTCCTCTCTGGTTGGTTAGCCTGCGGTGTACATGTATAAAAGAAAGATGCACCTATTCCGCGAATCTCAGTGCATCTTCGCTCCATGCGGCCGCCGCGTGCGCCTTCCTTCCTCGTGGTGTCACATACCCCTGTGCACGAGGAGGAAGTCCTCGTGTCCACTCGAGCGATCCCGTACGATGACGTCCGACAACCTTTCGTCTGCCGCTGGTCACCCACACACGTCAGAGGAATCATTAGAGAGTTTTAGTACTGCGGAATGGTGCTACGTACGCATCACGCAAGCGCCTTGCGTTACGTGGCATCGTTTGCCACTAATCGGCTTTTAGTACGCCGTAGTACCCGCGTACGTAACGAGCGTCAAGCGTGTTGCGCCATCTGGTAGATCAAAATAGAAGCACGTGTTGTTGACAGCCAATGTGAGTCAATCGAAGTGTTATAGCCAGATTATGGCCATATTTTAAGCCACGGTGCTTGCCTTCGATGCCGCCATTTGGCAAAACGAAGTCTCGCGCTGTCGCGAACTTGTTTCGAGAGCGGCGCGATCAGCTCGTACGTACGCACGCACGCATCTCATGCGTGCGTGCGTAGCGGCTGCGTACGTAACGCGATACGTGCGCGTCGCGGTCTGCGCACTACGCAGAACGTGGCGTCCTTACGTACGCAACGCCGCCACGTACGCAGCGTACGCAGTGCTAAAACTCTCTATTTATAACGCGAGCTCGCGCTGCGAACGTGCGTCCTTGTTTGTTTTTGTGTTTGTTTTGCCCTGCGTTATGCGGTGAAGGCCGTGTTAGCTGATAACGCGTGCGAGCAGCAGCCTTATCTCGTTCGCTCCCTGTCCCCCACCCTTTTTTGTAACGGTTATACAGCGAGCGGGACGCGAAAGGAGAAGGGTTCTTCTACGCAGGCGGAGAGGCTGTGTTCCGTTCCTTTCCTCGCGCGCAAGAAAGGCGCGTGACGCAGCGCGCGCGCGCGCGCGCGTGTGTAAACACAAGCGGAGCGAAAACGCGACACGTTTGGCTCACGTGAAAGCGCGAATAAACAAAACCTGTAACTGCGATGTCGCCGTTGCCTCGGAGCGCGCTCGACGCGACGTTGTTGTCGTCAGCTGTGTCCGCGTGAAGAAGAAAACGAATGGACGAGTATTACAGAAAAAAAGCGAATGCGGAATAAAAAAAATCAGGAAAATAGAAAAAAAAAACGCGGTAACCGAGGAGGCGCCGGCAGCAGCGACTGCAGGTCTGAAGAATGGCGGGTCGGACGACTACGACGACGGAATAAGTGCAGCAACGCTGTTTTGTTTTCGCCTCCTCACGACGACAACAACAGCGCTGCGCGCGATAGCGACAGGCGGGAGAGAAAGGTCAGTCTTCTCATTATAATTCTAAGAAAGGTCTATCTAATTTCTCTTTATTATTTTTAGCAAGCGTTGAAAAAAAATGATCTATTATGAGGCACAGTGTGGCCAATCGCCCATGTGGGTATGAGCCAAGATCTCCTAGGAGACAAGACAAGACAAGAAAGGTCAGTTCCTCTCCTGTTGCCGACGCCTGCCCGCGATCTTCGTTCACTGAACCAGCGTGCGCGAGTATCGACTGTGTCTGAGTCCTCGTCCAGCTGTGTGTGCATGGAACACTGCCTTAAAGTGGTGCTGCGCCTCCAGAAGAGGGTATACAAAGGGCGCTACTACGGCTGCGTGATCAGTTGCGCGCGTGTGCGCAAGTTCGGTGCAGTGAAATCGGTGATTGTGCGGAGTTGGTGGAGTCCTTTTCAGTCGGCGGCCTCGAACGACGGTTGCGTCTCGGCGCGGTAATATTACACAAGCTGCAGCCGCACGTGACGCTTCCGCATGAACCAGCAGTCGAGAGGGCCGTTTAGCTCGGACTCGTCCAAGGCTGGTGGCACGGAAACACACGCGGCTTCGGGAAACTTGGTCGCCACCAGGTGGGCATGCTTGCGTGGTTTTCTCCTAAGTTCATCGTGCGCATGCGCGTGCGTGTGACGAGAATTGATTGATTGATTGATATGTGGGGTTTAACGTCCCAAAACCACCATATGATTATGAGAGACGCCGTAGTGGAGGGCTCCGAAAATTTCGACCACCTGGGGTTCTTTAACGTGCACCCAAATCTGAGCACACGGGCCTACAACATTTCCGCCTGCATCGGGTGTGACGCGGAGGATGCGCCTAATCTTATAGAGTATGAGAGGGATGAAAGTGTAGTGATCAGTGCGGATATACGCTTGATAAGACAGATGCTTGGGCTAGTTGGTGATTGGCATAGAGTTTCCTAATATACACTAGAGGGAACTCTGGCGCTAGTGTCTATGGAAGCTGCAACGCACGGCACTTCAGCGAGCAGGGGGATGATGGGTAGTGTACACATTTGTCTAATATTCCTACTTCTGGCCTGCTTCTGGCTCCGTGTGTGTCCGTGTGACTTGGTGCTCTCTTTTTTTACGAAAAAAAAGCAAATGTTCAGCGTTCGCAACCTTATTCTTTTAGGCTTACCATTTCGAATCAGGTCACAAAGTACAAAAAGGATTCGTTTTTTTTTTTCTCAAAACAAAACCGTAACCAGCAACAAACGAAGCCGCAAGTGCGATTCGCCGCCGGCAAGTACGAATACTATAGGCAAATGTGTGTACTACCCATCATTCCCACGGTCGCTGAACGATGGCAGCGGCAGAGTCGCCTCTAGTTAATTTTAGGGAACTCTATAGGGTGATTGGGAATCAACATATTTCCGCAGCGTATGACTACGAGTACAGTTACGACGTAACTACAGAAGAAGATCTAGTCTTCTGTAGTTACGTTTAACTGCTCGTATAATCTTGCGCTGTGCAACGATGTTGATATATACGGATATACGCACTCGACGCGTATAGCTTCACGATCTGTTTTCGTTTTGATTAGGTCGTATTTGATATTCATATCTACTTTCCACTCACTGTGCATCTTTCACATCGATGTTGAGTTTATTTCGTCTGAGTATACGAGACTTACCTGATGAGATTGATGCATGACACAGAATACGTTGGGACGTGTATGTCTTCGAGAATCGCTCTTCCGCCGCTGTGGTCCGTAGTGGTGATCGTGCTCGATTGTTGACCCCGTGGGATCGAATCTGTGCCGCGGAGGCCGCATTTTCGATGGAGGGAACAAAGCTTTTGAAAGAGAAAGGAGGTACATTAAAAAAAAATAGATCTACTTTATGACTACATGTAGGGTAGCAGCTAAAGTTTCGCATTCGATTTTTCGCAGTATTCGCTGTTTTTTGATTGATTTGATTGATATGTGGGGTTTAATGTCCCAAAACCACCCTATGATTATGACAGTTGTCGTACTGGAGAGCTCCGGAAATTTCGACCACCTGGGGTTCTTTAACGTGCACCCGAATCTGAGCACACGGGCCCACAACATTTCCGCCTCCATCGGAAATGCAGCCGCCGCAGCCCGTATTTGAACCCGCGACCTGCGGGTCGGGAGCCGAGTACCTTATAGCCACTAGACCACCGCGGCGGGGCAGTATTCGCTGTCATACAGCGACACTGTTAACGTTTATCGTCCTATAGACTACATTACCCAAGACATAAAGGCGCCGCCATCTTGTGCTGTTAAGCCGGTGTTTTCTTGTTTTTGCGTATCGCGACCTGAAATATTCAGGCCAGGAAACATTGTGTGCGCCAACCCAGCCGTTTTCTCGCGTATGCGTCTACCGTATATAACATTGTTCGTTGTTGAAGATGCCCCGCCGCGGTGGTCTAGTGGCTAAGGTACTCGGCTGCTGACCCGCAGGTCGCGGGTTCGAATCCCGGCTGCGGCGGCTGCATTTCCGATGGAGGCGGAAATGTAGGCCCGTGTGCTCAGATTTGGGTGCACGTTAAAGAACCCCAGGTGGTCGAAATTTCCGGAGCCCTCCACTACGGCGTCTCTCATAATCATATGGTGGGTTTTGGGACGTTATACCCCACATGTCCATCAATCAAACATTGGCATGCCGGCGTCATTAGTGTAACTTGGTTTACGGCTGTTTTCTGCTTAACTACAATAGTAAGGTATTGGGGGTGTTATCTCTAGTAGTTATAAAATAAATTAGAAGAAATTAAAGTGGACAAAAAAAAAACTTGCCGTAGGCAAGGGGGCGAACCTGCATCCTTCGAATTACGCGTCCGACGCTCTGACCAATCGAGCTACGGCGAGGGTCATTCCCCCGTGCATTTAATTGGCTTTATATATGTGCTTAAATGCAAACCTCGGAGTGGTATAGCTACGATCTCAGACAGGAAAAAAAAAATCCGAACTCGGCCACCATGATTGCGATCGACGCTGACCAACACACCAGCTAGTTTAAATGCGCATGCTACTCAATGAAACGTATAGATGGATGACCGCCGCTGTAGCGCGCGTTAAGCAGTGGATGCGTAATTGGAAGGGTGCAGTTTCATTCCGTACCAGCGGCATGTTTCATTCCGTACCGGCGGCGGTAGTCAAGTCGCGAAGGGGCGACTTGACTACCGTGACCGGAATCCCGGCTGCGGCGGCTGCATTTCCGATGGAGGCGGAAATGTTGTAGGCCCGTGTGCTCAGATTTGGGCGCACGTTAAAGAACCCCAGGTGGTCGAAATTTCCGGAGCCCTCCACTACGGCGTCTCTCATAATCATATAGTGGTTTTGGGACGTTAAACCCCACATATCAAATCAATCAAATCTAGCGTGACCGGACCGTTGGCGAGTCGGTTTCGTGTCCATGAGGGTACGTAATACTCGTTGCGTCTTCTCAACCCAGCTTGCAAAGCCGTTCTCCTTTTTCCAAGCTTTCCGGCCATTTCGACGCCAGCTATAGGCGAAAACATTCGGTACCTTGCGAGCGGCTCTGAGAGCGTGCCGTGCAGTCATCGCAGTGTGCTCGTTGCAGGGTGCGTTATTGCCTCAGCTATATCTATCTTGAATGCCGCTGTCCTCACGGACATGAAGTAAGGCCTTTCACAACCCTATTTTAAAAGCTATAGGGTTGTCACTTACACGTGCAATTTTAGCGTTGATTTACAAGTTAGGGCTCAGTGCTTCCCAAGCATCCACCCATCTAGGCTTCGGTCGCCTGTTTTCCGCCCAGGTCAACTGTTAACACCTGGAGGAAACGAAGCCGCTCCTATATGCATGCCCAAACTCTTCTGGATAACGAGCGTCTCCCCCAAAGGATGGCGCATGGTGCTCTCTTTTTGGTATGCGTAGTTTCATTGACGTGTTGCCAACTTTCTCTCTCTGCGTAGAAGGGCCAGCCATGTTTATTTGACGCCACATAATTCTCGTAATATGATGGAAGAGAGCACTCTTGGGAGATTGCAGATGCGAGCTTATCTAACGCCAGCTGTAAATTACACCAGGCGCCAGCAATTGTGCAGTGGTAGCCAGCTTATGCCACATTGCGTGGACATGCGAAGTCAGCTACACAACGTTGACCCCATTCCTATAGGAATTCCTCCGACGTATTATAATACGTCGGAGGAATGGTGGTGTTTTATATGCACCTGTATACGTATACGTATGTTTCATATTTCACGACTGTTCTTGTGTATGTGGAGTGGTGGAGGGGGGGGGAGGTGTATGGTGCTTACTGCGCTGCAAGTTCCGCGAGAGCTCGTTAACCTTCTTTATTATTCTCCGTCAACGTTATAAGCTTACCAATTATTTTTGTCTTTGAACAACTTAGCCAGATGCGATTCGCTGCATCGTACTCGCGTGTATGCCCGCATTTCTATAAAGGTCGCACAACCTGCTGTTGGAACCAAGGGTTGACCAGGATCCCACCGCTGCTATCTGTTGTTGAGTTGTTGGGACTTTGCCGTTACCGGCACCGGGGACTCGGGAGAAACACGCCGAGCATGAAGAGACAGATGAGTAAAACTATACAGAAGTTTATTCTACATTAATTACGAGCGAACATCTTGACTATAGACGGAGATGTCATTCTATACATCGTGACGATCTCGTCGAAGGCTTTCTCAGTAGCCCACTGCGGCTATTTATTGAAAGTTCCTTTCCCCCTCACTCTTAGATGGGGGAATAGCTTTAAACTTACTGGCATGCTTTGGCCGCAAAATAGCTTCAAACTTCGCTGTCCAACATCCGGACACACATCACTTTCGACAGTGACGCCCACACCCGCCCTCGTCGACGTCTTTGACCGGGACGTGGCCACCACACTCCCCCTCTGGCGCCAAGTTGTCTCTTCCTTGGGGGGTGAGAAGGCCACTGACTCCCATGCTCGCACTACGCGGAACATGAAAAGGAAGCCCGCTCGTCGCGCGCATTTTGCGGGGCTGCATGATTGTCATCCATGCTGTCACCGCCATCTCTTCAGGGAAGCTGCCTCGACCGAAACCATTTTTGGTCGTCTCGTAGTACACTTTGCGGCGTCGCGACTGCATGCGCCTCACTTCCGGGTTGGGAGGAAGATGTCCATATTTGGACGTCCGTCGGCAGGCCCGCATCCTTTCGGCAACTTCTTCGCGGAATCGCGAACACCCCTTTCTCCTTGGCTCTAGCGCCGCTCTTAACACTGCGTTATAAAACGTCGAGTGTTGTTCCTCCAAACCGCAGTTCAGCTCCGGAATGGGCTTAACTTTTCTGTGATATCAGACAGACTTTTTGTGAAGACAGCGGTGTAAATAGTTGCATTTAACACGCTAAAATAAGCAAGCCGTGCTGTTTAATTTTGCTTGTTTCATTTTTTAGACTGCCCTGTTTCAGACTGCCATGCTAAACGCTTTTCTTTTTTTTTCTAGGGTGCGTTGCAATCGGAGCGGCTTCACAACTTCGGTCGGAATTCATATCAAGGGGGGGGGGGGGGTCCTCAGGGGGGGTCTCAGACTCAATTTGGCCGACAGGTCGCAGTCACGCAGTTGAATTCCGCAAGGGCCGAGGCAATCAAGAATATGGAAGTTGGGGAGTGGGGTGTACAAATTGTCAGTTAACGTTGTCAGTTAACATTGTCATTTGAAAAAAAAAAGACGTTTTCCACTGTCTCGATTTATGAGGGAGATTCGTTGGCTCAATGGATCCAACATGCCAACCCCGGTCTTCGAAACGACTAAGACCTGGATGCTGCATGGTGCCGGAATATAGTTTTTGATTCGTGGCCATGTTTCGAGACATGGCGATCTCATGGGGTCGCCCGCGACAAAAAAAAATAAAAAAAGAAAAATGCTTTAAGCTGTTCATGCCTGCGTAGGTTAAGAACATACTTATCAACAGCAAAGACAGTCTTGTGAGGAACGTGGGCCGCGCGTACAAAGCCATCCCATACAGGATTGGCGGGAGTGCACGTGGTTGAAAAAGAAATGTGTCGAAAAGCGTGGTTTGAGCCGGAAAAAAATGGGCGTGTTTTCAATTGAACTTTCCACGCGTGTCGCTGGAAAACGCCAATTCATGCGTTTATCGAATTAACGAAACGCTTTGCCACAGCCAAATGCGAGGTTAGTAATAATGTGGCATGCATGATGCGGTGATATAGCGGCGAGAGCTTGTGACTATTTTCCGGTAAAATCTCTGGAAAATTTTCCGAATATCACCATGTCATTGAGAGAGCCGCAGGCTTGTGGTATTCAATCGAATGTTATGTGAGAAGCCTTCATAAAAGGAGATGGCCTGATTGTGTTGCAATGTTAGACTCGCATGTATACCCATTAACACCCACTTTCTCTTCTGCGGGAGTAATTAAAATTTGGCATATACCAACACAATCGGAATTTGTCTTAATATTTAAAGGGTGTTCTGTCCCAGAACTGCGTTTTGCGCAATAACGTCCGCTCAACTTTCGCGACGAAATGCTGGCAGCTCCTTCGTAATACTGGGAAAATAGGCGCAGTTTTAGGAGGGGAAAAAATACTACAGTGCCTTAATTATAGTGTCATTCGCGAGTGATTCAAACAGGCACGTCCGCATGGAGGCATGCTGTTGAGCGTGCATTGCCAGATCTCGCTTCTTCGTAGTTTGTACTCCGTCGTTATGACTCACGTTTTCAAATGATTCTCGTGAACTGGTGCGATTCTAAAAGCGCGGCGGATTGATGCCAAGGCGGATTGATATCTCCATTGGTTTCGTTGGCGGGGTGTGTGACATGTAGCCGCAGGGTGTTTCAATTTTAAACACGTATACGGAGACGCAGGGCTTGTGTGTTATCTGCATCGGAGCACGGACGATGTGTTTGCGAATGTAGAACCAAGGCTTCTGTCACTCTCACTCGCTTGCAGGCTTCGTAATGCGCGTCTGTAGAATAGCCGCCTCCTTCAGACAGCAAAATTGTTCTCTTACGCTTATGCAAATAAATACGACGACAGACACACACACCCGCGCGCGCACGCGCACACACACACACACACACACACACACACACACACACACACACACACACACACACACACACACAAAACATGCACGCACACAAAAAACACACACAAAACACACAACACACACACAAAAACACACACACAAAACACACAACACACAATACACACACACGCACACATACACTCACACAACACACACAAAAAACACACACAAAACACACAATACACACACAAAACACGCAACACACACACAAAACACACACACAAAACACACACGCACGCACACGCACGCACGCACGCACGCGCGCGCGCTAGCGCGTTGGCGCGATACAGATAACGTATTCTATACTTCGTATTCGTGCCTTTTAGTCTCTCCGTTATGAAACTTCTCTTGGTGAGGCTCGCTCGCTCTCTCTATTACGGGCGGAATGGATTACTAAAAAACGTGAGGCTCTGCCAACAGTCGCGACTTCTATAAGGGATGCAACTATAACCGTAAAACCATAATACGTCCGGTTTACAGCAACAACGGCAACGCCAAGATCATGTTTAATGAAGAGAAAGCAGCAGAAAGCCATAAGGTGGTCTCTCAAAGGGGCTGCCTATACGGTACACTAAATCGGCATTCTGTTCTGTTCGCAATATGGAGCGTACCGCAGTTTCCAACCATGCAGCCGTCTCTATGGAAAGTGAGTGTAGAAATTTTTGGAGCTGACTTTTCGGTCTATATGCGTTCCGTCATGCTGTGAAGTCGTATAGTGCCCGCGATGACAATCGCTTGCCTGTGAAAGTCGCAAACTGACACCGTTAGTGGTTTTTGCAGAGTTAATTCGTTTTTGTTCGACAATGACGCGATTGCTGTAATAGTCGCTTTGAGCACGCGATGGGTAAAATAAAGCATTGTTGTCGAAGTTCTTGGACTTTTGTTTACTCAACGCGAAAAGCAATCGTGGTTGGGCGTGAATATTGGCATGTTCCAGCAACATCGCTATGCACTGGCGTCGTGGTAATAAACAATAGTGGGTCCACTCACGCCATACATTGGACTGAAACTTTTAGACAGTTTTGTGCTGTGAGAGCAGGTTGTCGCTGCGGTCGGCCATGGGAATGATGGGGAATAACTTCATAGTGAATTGCGTTTGCTTAGCGTTTTCTGGCGTGAATAATGCTGTGTGGCGTACTTCACCGATGCGGTACCTCCTTCGTAATATTGTTTTTTTTTTTATTGAAATAGAAGCTAAACGAAGGAGTTTTTGTCACTGTTACTTGGCGACGGCTACCACTTTACACTTGATTGTTACAAATAAAGAAAAAAATAGCACCTCCACCAGTGTGACGACGCGAGATTGACGAGCACCCAAAGCGCCTCAAACAAATACGATTTATCGATCGCAGGAAACAGACTGCAACGACTTCTTCGTCTTTTACCCTCGGCCAAAGACACTCGCGCTCCTTCGTTGTCCTCACCACTGGCACATACGCGCGTCATTATATACATATATGCTATTAATGGCAAAGTACCTTCGTTGCTTTGCCATTAGTTTTAGATGGCCATGGGCCTAGTATTTTATTCGCCGCACATGGCCGCTCGAGATCTAACTTATGGAGTTCCTGTTCGAGTCCCCTTCGGTGTGTGTCGTGTTTCGGACAGTCGATCAAGAGGTGATAGATGTCCTCGCCGTCGTGGCCGCATGAACATGCTGACGATGTGTCATGCTGAATGCAAAGTTAGAAGTGCTTTGTGTAAGCAGTTTCGAGTCGTAGGCGATGAATGAGTGCGTCGATACGTCTTGGAAGGTCACGGTCTAATTGTCATTCAAGATTAAGATCAACAGCATATAGGATCGATTAATTTGTTTTGTCTGTGAACCAGGTAGACAAGCATAATTCACGTTTCGTTGCTCTTAAAATTTTATTTACATAATATTGAGATACATGAATGTGGCACGTTTGCGTAGAATGATGAGCAGTTTTCGCCAACTCATCTGCCATTTCATTTCCCTTGATTCCGCAGTTACTGGGAACCCACCGAAACGCCACTCGATGATTCGACTTCGTAGCTTCTGCAAGCTCTTTTAGTGTAGCGTATACTATACTCACATCAATGTGTCTTGAAGTAGCATATTGACGTTAATTACCATTGCTGTCCCGCTTTCCTATAGTGATATGGTCAAACATACCAAAAGCTCGTCCTTGCAGCCATTCAGTGGAGAACGGAACTCGCATCCTAGAAGCTGAGAGTGTGTGTCTGTCTCTGCCGAGACGTCCCATGTTCCTGCTTCCGTGCGTCGCGGACTGCGATTCATGCCGTCGTTCTCAAACTCAACCGGGAGTTGCGCCATCGGTTCAGAAGCTCGCTCGAAACGAACATAACGCTGCCCGGAAGCGTCCGGTATCGTCTCGTTACGTTAGGCTTCCACGACTGGCATCTCTATATCTGCAAAGCCCGTCTTTCTTTTTGGCGTGCTGCCAGCCTCATTTCACTGTATGGGCAGCATTATAGCGACGTTTGTTTGTGCTCGCAGAGAACGCCTCGTGTCTTGCGGGTGTACCGCCCTAATTAAGCTGGGCTGAATTAGGGAGGCGAAGCCATACGTCGGCAGAGGCCACGTTTCATCGGGATGTTAGCTTGTGCGCGCGAGGGCGTTTCTTTGCTTCTTACTAGCTGCTCTCTCTCTCTCGACAGGGAATCCTAACTAACCAGGTTTGTGACCTAATTGCAGTGCAGTCGTTCCTGGCGGTCTTCTGATCGTGCAGCGTGTACTGCGTGACCATCTGAATTCTTTCTCGTGTATATTCTTCCCCTGTTTGTCTGTGCATCCTATTTGCGCTAGATGTTTAAGCACAATAGTACTTCGCTGCCAAATCGAGATGTTTCGGAAGCTGCGCGTGCTTCCCAGTCGCAGTGAGGTAGGACTCGTATAGCGAAGACTGCTCAAGGTTGCGTAACGCGTTACTGTCGTCTTCCGACTTAGCTGCCCGGCTCTCGACGAGAACTCTCCGTGTATTGCTTCCCCTGAACTGTAATGGCGGCGTCTATTTCTTTTTCTACCTAGTTCCTAAATAAAAGATGCATTCTTTTTCTTCTTATGAGCAACAACTCGTACTGCAAACGTAAAATAACTACTGTACGCAGTGTTGTGCTTTTTGTCGCACAGTGATCATGGCTCTGGTTTTGTCGTGCTATGAAGTTGGCGGATGAACGGGGTACAGCGAGTGTGCAAGAGGGGAAGTGCCCCTCGGGGAGGTAAAAAAAGAAAAGAAAAAAAAGCGATCAGCCAACAATGCTATGAACAGCTCAACTGAATTTAGTGGTTATGTGTGGGGCACTTTGAGATTACAAGTGGAGCGTGAAGAAGTGGTGACATTCTCAAGCGCGTTCTTTTCATACATAGGTTCTCTTAGGAGCTGGCGCTGCCAGATCTACTTCGTCACAAAGCATATTTGTGCTCTTGGTCGATAGTTTACCCGAGACGTAACCAACGTTCGCTAATGTTGATAACGGTGCCGTATTCGCGCGGAAAGTTCCATTCCTGAGCATTGATCGTCGCAGCGTTGATTGAAAAGAAAAATGACGAAAGCTTGCCCGTTGGTGTCGTTGTTTCCATCTGTCAGCTTCCGTCTAGATGTTGTACTTGCAGTAGGCATTCTAGAATGATTGATGAATGCGGTGGGGAAGATTTAAGGGGAAGTATATAAAGGTGCGAGTCTGCAGCTGTCGCCACGGAATTTCACGCGAAGCGGCCAATGTTACGCAGTCATCCGCTTCCTTATACGACGCGGTTGATATACATGCACCGAGAACTTAGGCCAGGCTATAGAGTCGTTGAAAATGCCATCCGATGCGTGGGAGCTTCTGTGGGACACGCGCACGTGTCAGTGCTATACGTTTCGCATGGTTGTTTGCACGAGACGCTTCTTCGCGCCGAAGTATTGTTCGCGGGGCTTGGTGGCGACAAGATGCTGCAGTGTATCGCATATACGTGAGCAGCACGGCGCCTGCCCATAGGCGGTATATACCCCGCACACGGACTGCAGGCCGAAGAATATGTGATCTGCTGTTGGTTCTATTCCGGATGTCAGTTCGACTTTTAAGGGGGGGAAGCTCCTTAAGATATAGCCTTTTCTTTCGTTGTGGTCACGGAAGAGAATCGTTGCTATAGTCGAAGCGTGTGTGAGACCCCATAGAAAGGTTTTTCAGTAGACTTGAACGTAGACATTGACTAATTATCAGGCAACAGATCGCTGTTCCAGGCGAAAGTAACCTGTCGATAAGAGTATGGATGAGTTGATCTCTACTAAAATGTGCCTAGATGTTGAGTCTTCTTCAGGAAACCTGCAACACAAAGGCACGTCTAGAACTACATTGTTACGGGAGGGCACGCAGAGAAACGAGGTGACAGCTGAGATATATTTGCACGACGCCGAGCCTAAGCCGAGATGGCAAGCGGGAGCGCGCCCCACATCCCAGAATCACGTTCATTTGATTGATTTGTGGGGTTTAACGTCCCAAAACCACGATATGATTATAAGAGACGCTGTAGTGGAGGGCTCCGGAAATTTCGACCACCTGGGGTTCTTTAACGTGCACCCAAATCTGAGCACACGGGCCTACAACATTTCCGCCTCCATCGGAAATGCAGCAGCCACAGCCGGGATTTGATCCCGCTACCTACGGATCACCAGCCGAGAACCTTAGCCACTAGACCACCGTGGCGGGGCCCCAGAATCACGTCGTCTTTCTCGCTGTCTGTCTTGCTTCTTCAGCGTGATGTAGTCTCGTAACAATATGTCCCAACATACTGCTCTAAAAAAATCTTTAAAAATGGTATCTTGCCACCAGTCGGTTGGTGGTTCCGTGGAATCACTTTCGGGGCATAATATTCTCCACTCCGGCAATTTTCTTAGTACTCCTTGAGTCTCCCAATAATAATAATAATAATAATAATAATAATAATAATAATAATAATAATAATAATAATAATAGTAATAATAATAATAATAATAATAATAATAATAATAACATCGGGGGCTTTACGTTCCAAAACCACGATAGGATTATCAGAGATGCCGTTGTGGAGGGTTCCGGAAATTTCGACCACCTGGTGTTCTTTCGAGTTGCATGAGACGACTGGGAGGCAGAGTAAATTTACATTTCTATGCATACACTTTATGTCACTCAATTTACCTCGTATGGGGCAACGCTCGCGTATAACGTACGATTATTCGCCGATATGATACCCAGAGCTTCGCCCACTCGTCATCATTCACCTCGTGGAGACGCGTGGATATCTTTCGCAACGCCACAGCGCATGCGCCCCGCCCTTGCTCCTAGCGGTAAGCTCGCGAAACGCCCATTTATCTCTGAGGAGGCTTTAGTTTTTCCGCTATTGGTCTTCCTGGCCCCAACCAAAACCCTCGACAGAAGGCCCTCGGCAGAAGGTAGCCCATGAAAATGTAAAGGCATTATCAGTCACGCTGTTTTAATTGGCTCTCTTGCCAGCTCCGATAGACCCCGAGGGCTGGATATAATTACCTATCTGATAGGCCCAAAAAATGACGTCATTAGCGTTTGAGACCGAGATAGGAAAGTAACTAACAGCCGCTGAAAAAGTAACGCCTCACAACGCTGCAGTCAGGTTTCTCGCGCCGTTGTTTTCGTCGCGTGCGAAGGAGATCTGTTTGTTTTCGGGAAAAAAAAAGAAAATAAAAAGAAGAAAGATTGTTTTCCCTCTGCTATGCTGCCTCGTCTGTCTCCTTCGCGCCTTGTGGCCGGCCGGCGGCGCATCCGGATCAAGGCTCGCGCCTTGTGTTTTCTCGATCGAGCGGCCGTTGTTGCGATGGCCCGACGACGCCAGACACTGTTGGCTCGAGTGTCTTTTTTTTTTGTTTCTTTCTGTTTCGAGGTTCCCAACGGCCGTGATCGGCTGTTGCACCGCCGCATCGAGCTCTCGCTGTTTGCTTTCTCTTCCTTTCACTGAGTTGCGCCAGCGAGGCGAGGCACGGAGACGCACTGACGCTCACACACAAACACGTACAATGTATCGTTTTGCTCTTGGGCAAAGCCCTTGCGCTCGTTTCTGCCTCGCGGCAGCAGCAGCAACAGGAGCAGCGTCCGTCCGCGCTGCGGCCTCGCATTGGCCGGTGCCGCTTTCACCGCGACGCGCTGCGGCGGAGAGAAAGAGGCAAGCCGGCGCCTTGTGCGTCGTTGTTTATGTTGAGCATTGTCCTGTCGGGCGCAGCGGAGGCAGCGCGCCCTGCCGGCGACCGACCGATCGCCGAGAGCGATATGGGACGCCTCCCCCTCCCTCCGTTTTATTATTTTCCTACGGCGTTCTTGGCCCACTGACCGACGTGCGGTTTTTACTTTCTCCCTCTCTTTCGTTCCGTGTTCCGGAAAACCACTGGCGGCTCCCTCGTACCTGTGGTGGAAGTGAGACACGAAGCGGTTCTGCGTGACGCGAAGATGGATGCTGCAGCAATCCCACCCACCCGTGCCACCTGTCTATATAACGTCTTGACCATCGTGCAGCGGTTTCTCACTGTTCCTTCGCCTTTACTTGATTGATTGATTTGATTGATATGTGGGGTTTAACGTCCCAAAACCACTATATGATTATGAGAGACGCCGTAGTGGAGGGCTCCGGAAATTTAGACCACCTGGGGTTCTTTAACGTGCACCCAAATCTGAGCACACGGGCCTACAACATTTCCGCCTCCATCGGAAATGCAGCCGCCGCAGCCGGGAATCGAACCCGCGACCTGCGGGCCAGCAGCCGAGTACCTTAGCCTCTAGACCATCGCGGCGGGGCAACTATACTTCTAGCAAAGCTGTACTTTTCCCTTCGTGAAATTGTATGTTACACGGTGTTGTGGTCTGGGTCCTGTGGGTCTCGTCGTTGGTAGCTGGCTCCCATCGGACTCGTCCCTTATAGCGAGAAGCAATGCTTATATGGGAAAACAGAGAACAGACGTTTATTTACATTAGAGAGAGGTCAATAAGAAAGTTTAGATATATAGTGGCGTTCTTCGTACATGGCGAGTTCTCCACTCGAAAAAGCACACCGAATGAGCCGTGGGGGCTCATTATAAAGGGTCTGTCCTCCCCAGATCCCTAGATCGGGGACCGCGTACAGATGGCACCGTCCAATCACGGACCACACATTACCCGCGAGGGTGACGAGCACGCACGGTCCACGCGAACGTTCAAAACTGAAGCGTGGTCACCGCACGGCCATGTGGCACGAACGCGGCTCCCCCCCCGTCAAGGTGTGTCGCTGGGCGAGGGGTCTGGAGTTGATGACTGCATCCATCGAAAGGGCCGCCGTAAACAAGCTTCAAAGGGTGCCGAACGACTCGTTCAATTAGCGGGACGATTCCCGGCCGCCGCCGCCGCCGTCATCTTCCAAAGAAGAAGCTGCACCGGTGGTCTCCCGAACTGCTCACGGCGCCGCGGCGGCAGGACGCCGCACCCTCCGGCCAGGTGGGAACAATACATGGCGGACACAGGCCGCCAACCCGTTTGGCGACTCAAAAGGAACATCAAAAGGAACGCCGATCCATTGTCAGACCTGGCGCCGGTCCTAACAGCCTCTCCGCCGGGGAAAGAAGATCCCGAGGTGCAGTGGCCAGCAGGTACTGTGCAGCGGGATCTGTATTGCAGCTTGTCGGCTCTTCCTCTATTATTTTTGTCCCGAACACTGGATCCGATGATCATTGACCAAGAGGGCGTTGCTCGCAGGGATGAGGTGACCCCTCTCCACCATATCTTCCGCCCACCACAAATGAGGAACTGCGGAAACTGCGCCGAAAGCACACCCACACACGAGCAAGCACACGGCAATTCCCTACTCAGAATCACCAGACTTAGATTCACCTGTGGAAGTCATTTCCTTCTACCTCAACTTTATTCCTGTGGCCCCCGCCGAGTCGCAACACCACATCAGCCACTTTTGAAGACATTAAACAAAACACTTGACACATGTTTGGATAAATACAGAAAACTAGTGGGCCTCAAATCGAGGATAGAAAGCAGAAAATCGTTTTGAAGCCCTCGGGGTACTAGGGACAACGACTCAGACCATCTGCGTTGCTGTTGAGTTTACCCTTCTTGTAATGGATATCAAAGGTGTATTGTTGAAGAGCTAAGCTCCAGCGCAAAAGACGGCCGTTTTTCGATGACATGGACTGTAGCCATGTGAGGGGACAGTGGTCAGTCTCTATTGTGAACCTAGAACCGGCGATGTAGCAAGCTAGCTTCTGCACAGCCCAAACAACGCAGGCACATTCCTTTTCTGAGGCACTGTATGCTTCCTCACGAACAGAAAGCTTTCTACTGGCATACAGTACAGGGTGTTCCTGGTCGTTCTCTCCCCTCTGACAAAGCACGACACCCATACCCCGGTCGCTGGCGTCACACTGAAGAATGAACGGCTTAGAGTAGTCAGGCGCGCTCAACACTGGCTGACTTTTTAGTGCCTTCTTTAGCGTAGAAAATGCATGTTCCTTGGCCCCATCCCATTTTACGGTCTGGGGTTCAGTCTTTCTAAGAGCGTCTGTCAAGGAACTTGCAATGTCAGAGTAACGCGGGATATACCTTTGATAATAACCGGCCAATCCAAGAAACGACCGAATGTCTTTCTTGGTTCGTGGTTGGGGAAAGTTGTCTATTGCGGCCAGCTTTACTTCTGACGGCCGGCGGTAGCCTTGGCCCATTACATGCCCTAGATAAGCTACCTCAGCGCGCCCCAATTGGCATTTCGCAACCTTCACTGTTAAGCCGGCCTCACGCAGACGACATAGCACAGCTCGCAAGTGTTTCATGTGGTCTATCCAGGAAGAAGAAAAAATAGCAATATCATCTAGGTACGGGAGGGCAAAGTCCTCCATACCCTGTAACACTTTGTCCATTAGGCCAGAAAAGCAATAAGGGGCATTCTTTAATCCAAAACTAAGGACCTTCGGCCGAAATGTTCCCATCGGGGAAATAAACGCCGCAAGCCTACTAGCCCTTTCAGTTAGAGGCACCTGCCAGTATCCCCTGACTAAATCCAAAGTCGAGATGAAATTGGCACTGCTGACTTGCTCAAGCCTTTCCTCAATATGCGGAATTGGATAAGTTTGGTCCTTTGTAATCGAGTTGAGCCTCCGATAGTCAATACACGGTCGCGGCTCTTTCCCTGGGACCTCAACCAAGATCAGAGGCGAGGTGTAATCACTCTCTCCTGGCTCGATCACTCCTAGCTCGAGCATTCGGTTTATCTCCGCGGCCATTATTTCCCGTTGCCTCGGGGAAACGCGGTAAGCTTTAGAACGAATTGGTTCCGAAGATGTCAGCTCAATATCATGAACTAGGGCTTTGGTTCTGCCAGGTGTGTCTGAAAATGTTTCTTTAAAGTCAAATAATAGTTCCTTCAGTTCCGCTTTCTGATCTGGCTCCAACTCCGCCTGCTCTACCAGGTTACTAATAGTCTCGCCAATGTCTTTGTTTTCTGTTGTTAACTCCGGGAAATCAATAGGCATTTCTTCCGGTTGATTGAGCGACATGTTTACAACGGCATGCCTCTGCTGGTACGGTTTGAGCAGATTAGTGTGGTACACCTGTTGCGTTTTACGCCTTCCCAGTCCAGTAACCAAGTAATTTGTGTCTGACAATTTCTGAACTACCTCAACAGGTCCCTCCCACTGGACCTGAAGTTTATTCTTCAGTGAGGGTTTCAGTATCATCACTTTTTCCCCTACTCGAAAGCTTCGCGTCCGGGCTGTCTTGTCATAATAGCGCTTAGCGTTGTTTTGAGCTCTGCGCATTTCCTGCTCCGCTAGTTCTTGAGCTGCGTGAAGTCGGTCTAACAGCTCAAGCACGTATGCTACTACCGAAGGGTCGTCCGCCCGGCCCTCCCAAGATTCTCGAACAATGCGAAGTGGGGAGCGAAGAGCACGTCCGTAAACAAGCTCCGCAGGCGAAAACCCTGTTGATTCGTGAGGAGCGATCCGAAGCGCGAACATAGCTGCGGGCAAGCAAGCCTCCCAATCCTCTTTTTGCTCATAACAAAGGGCGCGTAGCAGCCGTTTCATGACTGAATGTACCTTTTCTACAGCATTTGACTGAGGGTGGTACACTGAACTGTGGATGATTTTAACGCCACACTTTTCTAGAAATGTCGAGGTTAGTGCACTTGTAAAAACAGATCCCTGGTCGGACTGAATTTCTGCGGGGAAGCCTACACGTGCAAAGATAGATAAAAGCGCTTTAACTACCTCCTCCGAGCTGAGCTCCTTTAACGGTACTGCTTCCGGGAATTTCGTGGCCGGGCAGAGCACTGTGAGTATGTGCCGGTACCCGGACTGCGTTACAGGAAGTGGACCCACTGTGTCTATAACTAGCCTGCGAAACGGTTCTGTGATAATGGGGACCAGCTTCATAGGTGCTTTAGCCTTATCCCCTGGCTTGCCAACGCGTTGGCACGTGTCGCAGCTTCTTACAAATGCCTCCACCTCCCGAAAGCAGCCGGGCCAGTAAAACTCCCGTAACAAACATTCTTTTGTTTTTTTGATGCCGAGATGCCCTGACCACAAACCTCCGTGGACCAGGTGCAGCAGCTCCTCGCGGAAAGGATACGGTACGACTAGCTGATTAAACCGAACTCCTTTTCGACTTGTGTACTTTCTGTACAAGACGCCCCCCTTCTTGGTGAACTGAATGTTTTGCTTAGCCACCCCTTCCTTCGCGTCTGGCGTTAAGTTACGGAGAGTGGAGTCCTTTTCCTGTTCCACTATCAGTTCTGTAGGACTTACATTTAACAGCTTTATAGTGCATTCTACTTCTCGAGATGCCTCGGATTCATCCGGTTTCTTACATCTTTCTTTAGATATTGTGTTTTGAGGCTCCATTATAGGGCGGTCCAGTTTCGTGCCAGGTAAAGAAGGCTCTGCCGCTGAAGCTGTTTCGTCTGCCACCGGATCTTTACAAACTGTCTGAGCGGCGAGCTCCCTTGCTTTGGATCGAGTTAAGGCCTGTACGATACCCTCACTGAACCCAATTCCTTTTTGTCGCAGCAAGTACTCTGATTTATTTGAGAACAAATACGGGTATTGCACTGGGAGATGTGCCGAAACGGCAGCTTCAGTGTCTAGAACACCGAAAGGGCCTTCGATGCGGACTCTTGCTACTGGGAGACAGGCACTGTTTGTCTCTACTGCTTGTCTTATCCACGCGCATTCTCCTGTAAACTGACTCTCCTCGACATAGGACGGGTGCACTACATCCATAGTGGCGGCCGAATCGCGGAGCACGCGGCACGGTTGGCCATTCACGACTAGGTCTCGGATGTATGGTTCTAGCAATTTCATGTTTTCGTCATTACTACAGAGTGACATTAACACAACTTTCGGGTTCTTACAACCCAAAGAAATATGCCCCGTCTGTTGGCAGTTATAGCAAACTATCGGCTTCTTGGCCTCGAACGCCTTTTTCTGTTGCCCTTCCGCCCTTTTCTCGGGTGCTTCTTCCTTTCTCTTGTTTTTCTCATCACCGCTTCCTTTGGAGTCTAAACCCTCCTTCGGCATATACCGACCCGACTTTGTCCATCGCGGAGGCTTGTCGGCCCGATATTTACTAATCTCCCTCCTAGGGACATCCTTGCCTTCGAGGGCACGGCGATTTACGTACTCCTCTGCGAGCTCTGCCGCTCTCGTGATAGTATCTACTCCTTGTCTATCCTGAACCCAGTACCTAATGTTTTCAGGTAGACGCCGAAAGAATTGTTCCAACGCAAAACACTGCAGAGTCTTTTCCGCGTCGCCAAGCGCACCCTCCTCTCTAAGCCATTCCTCCAGATTTACCTTTAAGGTGTACGCAAACTCTGGGTATGACTCGTCTTTGGCTTTCTCGATCTCACGAAATTTTCGCCTGAACGCCTCCGCTGACAGTCTGTACCTTTTGAGCAGACTCGCTTTGACTCTGTCATAGTCGTCTGCGTCTTCTTTACCCATACGGGCTATAATGTCAGCTACTTCACACGGCAGCAGCGTAAGCAAGCGCTGGGGCCACGTGTTTTTAGCAAAATTTTCCCTCTCGCACGTGCGCTCAAAGTGCACCAGAAAAAGACCCATGTCCCCTCCTACCGCGTAGGATGGCATCAAATCTGTCATTCGGCGCTCTCTTTCTCGTGCCACTGCGCTAGCTCCGTTCATTGATTGAGCCTTTGCTAGTTCAATTTCTAGGCGTTTCATTTCCATACGATCGATACGTTCTCTTTCCTCTTTCTCCTCACGACGTCTCTGTTCCTCTTTTTCCTCCCGGAGCCTCTGCTCCTCTTTTTCCTCACGGAGCCTCTGCTCCTCTTTCCTTTGCGTAATAGCCTCCAAGCATTCGCTCAGCTCATCGTCATCTGCCCCGATCTTCTCGATGGCGTCAATGATCTCCTGCTTTCTTTTCGTCTCGGCAATTACCTGGCCCAGCTCTCGGGCCAACTCTAACAACTCTGGCTTTTTCAGTCCCTTCAAATTCATGGCGGTCCTTGGTGCTGCTAACTCTTTTAACTAAACAACTTTGACGTACTATCAATACTTCCGTCAACCGTTACCAAATCACTGCTTTGTTTACAATCCTACGCAAAGCCTGGTGATATCTCAGCAAAGAAAAGCAGTGCACTCACCCTATGCAGTCATGAATTCGGACGCGTTCCTTCCCGTGTTGTCAGAGATGCCACGAAGCAGTTTTGTCCGACTCTAGGTCCTCCAGACAGCAGGTCTCAGCATTGCCTCCTGGTCGATGAGCTCGATCCCACCGCTGCCACCAGTTGTTGTGGTCTGGGTCCTGTGGGTCTCGTCGTTGGTAGCTGGCTCCCATCGGACTCGTCCCTTATAGCGAGAAGCAATGCTTATATGGGAAAACAGAGAACAGACGTTTATTTACATTAGAGAGAGGTCAATAAGAAAGTTTAGATATATAGTGGCGTTCTTCGTACATGGCGAGTTCTCCACTCGAAAAAGCACCGAATGAGCCGTGGGGGCTCATTATAAAGGGTCTGTCCTCCCCAGATCCCTAGATCGGGGACCGCGTACAGATGGCACCGTCCAATCACGGACCACACATTACCCGCGAGGGTGACGAGCACGCACGGTCCACGCGAACGTTCAAAACTGAAGCGTGGTCACCGCACGGCCATGTGGCACGAACGCGGCTCCCCCCCCGTCAAGGTGTGTCGCTGGGCGAGGGGTCTGGAGTTGATGACTGCATCCATCGAAAGGGCCGCCGTAAACAAGCTTCAAAGGGTGCCGAACGACTCGTTCAATTAGCGGGACGATTCCCGGCCGCCGCCGCCGCCGTCATCTTCCAAAGAAGAAGCTGCACCGGTGGTCTCCCGAACTGCTCACGGCGCCGCGGCGGCAGGACGCCGCACCCTCCGGCCAGGTGGGAACAATACATGGCGGACACAGGCCGCCAACCCGTTTGGCGACTCAAAAGGAACATCAAAAGGAACGCCGATCCATTGTCAGACCTGGCGCCGGTCCTAACAACGGTCGCACACAGCGCCTCAGTCGCTCCTCTTTCGTGCCGGAAGCGTCTTTTTGTTCAGCGCACTGAGCGACACTGTAGCTTTGCATTAATCGATCAACCTCGGAAAGACGGCTAGACGATGGAATAGAAATAACAAAAGAACAAGAGGCGAATTAATCTCGCAGTTGGATCTATGGTAGTAGTACTTTAGTATATCGCATAAAGGGCAGCAGCTGGGCGCTGCTGCTCGCTTTTGATCGATAAATAAATACACGGTTATTTTTCGTCTAGCGTTAGCGTCACAAAAGGAAATCTTCGCATGGGTCGCGTATCAGGAGCGGCTGAAACGCTACGCCTTGTTTGGCCTCGGTACGATATAGTGGTTGCATGTGCAGAAGTATAGATTAGAAAGTTATATTGAACCGTTTTATGCGCAATAGTAGCGGGAGAGCGTATTTAAACACGGACACAGCGCATAGAGACACTGGGCTAGCGCCATCTGGAGCTTTTGTATGTATATGCTGGTTGTTTCAGCTTCATTGTATTACGAGAAGACAATCATTCGCTATGCGTGCTGAATATGCTCAGTATTGTTCTGAGCCGTACGCAGCACGCCGATTTTCCAATCCTCCTAGCTGGCTGCTTAACCAGGATTGCTTAATTAGATTTCCAGTTAGTTACTGCCAGGGAAAAATCTTCAATGCATAAAGACACTGCTTTCTCTTGAATGTCGGAATATTTCATCTATGCTAACTGCCGATGCGATAAGCTGGGTAATTAACAAAATTTTCCTAATGAACCTTTTAGTGGTTCTTAAAGAGGAGAACGATTTTTCCGATATTTGTAAATCACCCTTTCGCAATTCAGAAATTACCACTATTGCCCGGGAGAAGACGCTCGTTAAGCGAGAAAATGCGCAAAAAAAAAGTGGGTGGCGACACCACGTTGTTATTCCCGCAATAAACGCCGTGACGTCATATATATTTCGTGGTGTCTTGTAGGTCCTGTGTAGTTCCTTATCAGTAAAAACTGAGTATACACTGTTATCTGATGGCGCCGTAGATTTAACGCTATGAAGTTTAAAGATTAAAAAACAAAACAAATGTCACTAATATACAAGAAACACACTTTGAAATCAGAGACGTCGTGGGTAGTGATTTCGGCGCAATATTTTAAAACGAAACGTACACCTTGATTTTCTCTTCTAAGAGTAAACATGGTGAAATTAATGACACTAAAGTCCTCTTAATAGAATTTATCAATGTAAACCGATTCACTGTTTTACTTGTGCCCCTTGAAATAGCGGCTCTAAAGAAAAAAAAACATTCAAATGTAAAGTTGAATTTTTTGTTCAGCAACTTGATCTATCTATCTATCTATCTATCTATCTATCTATCTATCTATCTATCTATCTATCTATCTATCTATCTATCTATCTATCTATCTATATACCTGTCTCCTCTCTTCACACACACACACACACACACACACACACACACACACACACACACACACACACACACACATATATATATATATATATATATATATATATATATATATATATATATATATATATATATATATATGAGATCTAACAGACAGTAATGCCAAGGAATGTACAGGGGAAGTTATTAGAACCAATGGAATGTAAATAAGAAGAAAGAAAAGTGGTTGAAAAAATAACTCACGGCTGGTTATTTTTTCATCCACTTTTCTTTCTTCTTTCTTCTTATTTACATTCCATTGGTTCTAATAACTTCCCCTGTACATTCCTTGGCATTACTGTCTGTTAGAACTCATTAATATTGTGTTAAAACATGGAAAAAACGAGCCCTTAGGTATACACTTCTTTCCCATATATATATATATATATATATATATATATATATATATATATATATATATATATATATATATATATATATATATTGTAAAGAAGCTTCCGAACACTGAAATTGGTGGAACTCTCAGGTGCCTTCTAGTGGGTCTACCCTAAAGGGATGCCGCTCGCGCTGAGAGCCCGTGCTTGGCCGTTACTGTCGCCATTGTGCTTGCTCGCTGTGGGCCGGCTAATAAACGCCTTAACAATATATACATATATATATATATATATATATATATATATATATATATATATATATATATATATATATATTGTGTGTGCGTGCGCAGATGTGCACGGCGTCGTGAAAGAAAAGAAAGACCACCGTGATGAGTCATTCGAAGGTGTCCGTCGTGTGTGTTTGTGCAGGACACGTGAGTTCACTCTGTTTATTTTATAGCGTTCTCTGACCTTCGCGCTGTGACGAATACGGCTTCTTGGATCGGGCGCACATGTTCAGTGTGGCGTATTACGTATATGCACACACACAAAGCAGGAAGCTGCACGGGACTCTCGCAATGTTCACGGCGGGCGGTGACGTAAACCCGTCGAACTCTATTCTTCGTCCGCCGCAAATTTGCGTATATTGTCGTGCGGGTAGCGGTTAATACATTGTGGCGAAACCGGGGCACGTGCGCAGGACGGAATAGAGAACGAAAGGATAATCGTTAACGTTGGAATTCTTTTTTCTTTGTTTGTTTGTCTCTCCTCCGTTACATATGGAGCCATTGTGTCGTCGACGAAAGTCTAGAACATTGTGTAAGCTTTATTATTAATAGTTTTGTTGTTATCGACGTGCTTTCTCGGCGTATCCCACTGCACGCTGCAGCATAAAAAAAAATGCGTGAAAAGAATTGCGAAATGGGTCGGTTCGGGGCGAAGAGAAAGGAGACGCAGTTTGCCTCTCCTTTGTGTGGCCGAGACTAGTGTACAGACGATTTTAAGCTGCACTTATGCGCGCTGTTGGGGATGTATCAGACCTTGAATTCAGTGAAGGTAATTCGGGGGTCTTTAGTGCACTACGCGGCCCGACACACGGGACCCCGGGCCAATTTGAGGATGCAAGCTGTTCGTCCGAGCAGCCTGTATCGCCGGCGGCCCGTTGCTCCGAGCACGCTCTTCCGAAGACGATCACGTGACCCCGTCGTGGCTTCCGATGCGCCTGCTCTCGGGGTCGAAGGTCGAAGCACTGCGACGGCCGGTTCAAATCCAACAGACATGTTGACAGGCAAGCACTTCTCGCATCCCGTAACCATTGGAGGGGAGGGGGCCACGGTACGTTCATCACCAGTTTAACCCGTATGTGCCCAAACTTAGGAAAAATAACAAAACTAATTTACTTCCCCAAAATTATTGCTTCTACGACCTCAGAAAAGAAAGTAAGGCGTTTAAAAAAAAACACCCTTTCAAATAATGCTTTTAAAGCCGTCCTATATGTACGACGCCAATATTCGACACACCACGAACGAAAAACGCTAGCAGCTATCACTGTCATATGAAAGTTACTGCACACCCAATAACTGACGCACAATCGACAGCTATATCAGCAGCATCGAGAACAGTTTGACTCTATATTACTCTTTTTTTCGCGGTATGTCGTTCAGCTATATGCACGCGAAACAGCCATTTTGTGACTGCAAACATGTTGCTATTTGTAGCCCCGCGATCACCTAGACTTGCGTATGACGATGACAGGGCATCATAAACACAGCTTAGGTGGCGTTACCTTTTTTACAGAAGAAACGTTCGAATTAAACTGAAAAGTTTTATTAGAGTCCTACATGTAGGACACTGGGCATATATGGGTTAACGACCGACTCGGCGCCCTCTGGCTCGCTGGGTGCGAGGATACGGCGTGAAGGCATTCAGGGCTGCAGCACTGGTACGCAGTTCGAAAGCATGGTGTCGCGCAACAGCCTATGATTGTTGAACGAATGCTTTATGATTTTTTTATATCGCGATGTGAA
The DNA here is from genome assembly GCF_043290135.1 of Rhipicephalus microplus. Classification (NCBI taxonomy): domain Eukaryota; kingdom Metazoa; phylum Arthropoda; class Arachnida; order Ixodida; family Ixodidae; genus Rhipicephalus; species Rhipicephalus microplus. The sequence continues at coordinate 83,244 of NW_027464940.1, forward strand.
TTGATATGGTCAGGAAACGTCGAATACACTAACCCAACCGTCTTCGTCTGTACGCGTCCACTGTAGCTCTTTAGTTGTTAAATGAGTACTGACACGAATTTAATGTAGTTTCGGATTTCGCTCTGAGTGAAAACAATGGCGTCCAGGGCCCTAAAAAGAGTGTTGCGATGCCCCCAGTAATGCACCGAATATGATTGAAATACTGTTATCTTGAAGAAGAAAAAAAACACACACTTTCGGTTTCGATATCGAGGGGCGCCTTGTCATCGACGTCACGACCTGTCATCGCAGTCCGACGTGACGGGGAGAGATCAACTCCCGGCGTATTAGCGGAAGATGCGACACCTGCTCCTGGCGCACGTAGTCTGTGAATTGTAGCCCGGTGACGATGATGTCTATGAATTGGGCTTCATGCAGGAGAAGGCAGGGCTCGTAAACTCCGTGCAACTGTGTTGACTCGTCGGGACGATGTCCATTGCGGTGGCTCTGGCTCAATTACTAATGCTCAGTGACGAAAACATCTGAAATCGATGTAAAATATGTTTTCTGTGCTCTCTGACTCGATTGTGTGGACAGCGTTTGCACTGCATACCGAGAAAACATACTTTTGTGCGACGTCTCGAATGGTGTCAGTATACTCTTAACGATGCAAAAACGGGCAAGGTTAGCAGCCCAGTATGGCGGTGCCGAAGCTCGCCCGGAAAGTAGCGTAACGAGTGGTACATCTGGTGATATGGCTTCACGCGTGCGCCAACGTCCAGCTGGACCGTGGGTTCCCACTCTCCTTACTCTCTCTCCCTCTCTTTCTTTTCTTTATTTAAGGAGCGAAGCTCGTTATGCCCGCACTTTTGCCGTCGCCGTCGAAGCTACCTGCGGCGGGCAAGCGTGCCGAGCCAACGCCACCTAGGTGGCGTTGGGCGAGCAAAGTAACAGGTTCCGTGGCCTCCGCGATCGGCTGCCGGCGGCGCGCCGTTGCTCGGCGCGCCGCCAGCAGCCGATCGCGGAGGCCACGCAGGTTCGCTGCTCTGCGCGCGCCGCTCACTCACTCGCTCAGTCGTTCTCCCGCCACTGAACGCAGCAGACGCGCGCCCCCAACCGCCGCCTCCGTGCAAGCCAGTGGCGAGATCAGGCGCGTAGACGTTTGCGTCTCACTTTTAAGGAGCTTCGCTCATCGGGTGTGTTCGTACAGAGAATTATTGGTAAACTTTTCGTGGTGCGTATTTGGGACGTCGTTCATGACGCAAAAGGCTTGACGTCCAATCAATATAAATGCCACATAAACGAATTGTCTCATGTATACCGGCATCTCTCTCTCTCTCTCTCTCTCTCTATATATATATATATATATATATATATATATATATATATATATATATATATATATATATATATATATATATATATATATATATATATATAGGGAAAGAAGTGTATACCTAAGGGCTCGTTTTTTTCGTGTTTTAACACAATATTAATGAGATCTAACAGACAGTAATGCCAAGGAATGTACAGGAGAAGGAATGTACAGGTTCGATTCCTGCTCACGGCTGGTTATTTTTTCATCCACTTTTCTTTCTTCTTATTTACATTCCATTGGTTCTAATAACTTCCCCTGTACATTCCTTGGCATTACTGTCTGTCAGATCTCATATATATATATATATATATATATATATATATATATATATATATATATATATATATATATACCACAGTACTCATATGTAGCATACAAGCTTAGCTTGCTGAAACATTTATGCCCTTTTCCCCTGCTATTTGTGAACAGTGAGCATCGACCTGTGGATCTGTTTTAATGGCGTGCTAGCAGCGCTGCTTATCCCTGGCTAATGCAGACAATAGTGCTATGTAAATTATCGCTGACGTTTTACCATCGTTAACTAGTGAATGTTGCTCATGCGATTGTTCACTGAAGGCTTTGGTCTGCTCATAAAAACTCCGGACCGGTATATAGTTGCGCGTTGTCGACGGGAGAAGAAACCGCAAGTTGTGGATGAGAAATAAGCGTAGGAAACTCTGGTCCATATATCTTAAGTCGCTTGAAATCTGTAAGCAACGAAAACAGTTGGCAACGAATGGGGAGGCGTGCAGTGCCTATATTGTACAGCTTCATCAAGGTAGACAGACATCCAGGGGAAGCCTGAAGCCGTGAGAAATAGTTCGAACAGGCGATGTCAGCTGAGACAACGTTTCGATGAGCCGAATAGCCTCCTTGTCCAGGCAGCGATGTGTAAAAATGCTAGTTACGGTGCTGCATTTTGGAACTCTCACATTCTCTGACAGGATGTATTTCGGTTCTACTCTGTCTACTCGAAGGAATGACCTTAGCATCAGCCAAGAAGGCCTCGTTATGGCCCTAAGATCGACCACCTTCGCCATTTTTTTAAGCTTTATGCCGCTATAGCGTGAACTTCTTCCCCTCTTCCTGTTGTTTTTTATTTTTCATTTGTGTTTTTTTTTTCTTCTCCGTATTCTGCATGGCTTCAAAGCCCTTCAGCGTGTTTATGTGCTGTGCAGGGCGTGCCGCTCATAACACATGGTGCCACATTGGAATGGTAAACGTCACGATTGACATTTTTTTTCCCTACGTTTAGAGCGAGAACGCAATTACCTTCGGCGACGTGTGTCTTTTTCTTTTAGAGTTAATTAGTAGCCCGGTTTTCTTGTTTATTCTTTAAGTAACACTGAAAGCAAAACAACAAAAAAAGGCTATTAGGAGTAAATCACACCTCCTAAATGGAAGAATGCCACTTTTGCCTGGAGATGTGTTTACTGACGTCACGCTCAAGTTCGTGCGTCAACTCGCTGTGACGTCATAGTATTTGACTTCGGGCTTACATAGTTACTTATCGCTAAAAGTGAATTACGTTGCGTTCGAAGACATCCCTATACCAGACCTTGCAAGTGTCACCAATTGTTACATTGCAAGCGCGGCTAAAACGTGCAAATAACAATAATGAATGAGTATACTCTTTGAAATCTATGATCTCATGGTTACGTTCACGGGCCGATGTTTTGGTGCGAAATTCGAACAAGAAGCTTTGTGTTCCGTCGGCTCTTCCGACGTTCAACATATGATAGCAAACTTTACAATGGAAAATATAAAATATAAAGAAGTATAGAATAATTTATCGGTCTCAAGTGACGGAGTCAGTTTCCTTAATGCTTTCCTTCGATGTTTTTTTTTCCGAATAATCCGTTTATTCATTTTCTTTTTGAGAATATCAGCACTGACTATTTATGACAAACGTTCATACACCAGCAGGAATCTCCGGGACAGTTCAATATAACTAATAAATATCTTAATGGTATTCGACGTCTTGCAAAAAGTAATCATGTTTCAATCCCCTTCCTATTGAAAAGAATAGAATATAAAAAATGAACAGCGTTTGTTAGGACTGGTAAAATAATTGTTTGTCGCATTTAACTTATTTTCTTTGTATTAATAATAATAATAATAATAATAATACTTGTTGTTGTTGTTGTTGTGACATTGCATGTTATGCTTGGAATTTTAGGATTCGCTGGTGTGTAAAGTAACAAGCGGAACTGTATAGACACCTCTGCTGACAAGTAACCCTCATTAAAATGTTAAATGATTTAATGACATGGTCGAAATTATTCATAAGTATCTGGTGACGTGAGCGAATGTACCTGTAGTGTCAGAAAACTATGTAAAGCCTAAGAGACGTTTGGTAATAACCAGCCTCATTTGACAGCATTGCATCAGCAGCGCTTATCTTTGACGTCACATGCCGTACTCTGACGTCCGTATGCCGCGCTATATATGTAATTATTAACGATATCTAATAAGTGACTCATTATTTTTGACAGCGTGAGTCTAACGTTTTCTTATTTTTTTTTTAAGTAGGTGCTCTTGTTAGTACAGCCACCAAGAAGATTCGACCTTCAATAACCAGAAGGAGCGCGCAGTTACACGTTCTGTGGATAGTAATGCTAGTATTGACCTGCCCCATGCTTGTGAACTGCGGTATAGGCGTCGTCAGCCAACTGAGGCGCTTGCAGTGACTTCGCTGCAAGCGCCCGATCTGATCATGTCACGTAATCGTGTCATGATCACGTGACATGATCACGTTACACCCCTTCGGGTAGCCTCCCGGTAAAGCCCCCTTTTGCGTGCGTGCTCGGGAGGCTCTCCGACGTGCTGTGCTCGGATGCAGCTTTATACAGCTGCTACGCCAGTTATCAAGCGACCATAGAGGGCGGTGGCGAGCTTTGGACTGTGCGGAGCCTATACTCGCCGCGATGTTGCTACAAGCGTCTCAGAGTGTCGACAGCGCCTACCGCTGTTTTAGAACACGGATTATGCCTACATTATGCCCTGCTTGTGCCAGTGGCTCAGCCAGAATTTTTTTTTAATATTTTGTTTTCTAAAAGAAGGTGGAGGGTGTAGGTGAGAGTTTTATCCCCTTTTACGTATGGTCTTGCGTGCCAAGATAGTAATGGCGCGTTGGTTGGATTCCAACCGGAGCAGACGCATTTCCATTGATATCACTGCTGTCGATCAATGGCGTTGATACCTACACCACACGAGCGACCATCGATTAATTGGTCTGGGAGTGTCATGGCTAAGCTTTTCTTCGACTATGTCTGAGTGGTGTCTGTACGTAAACACATCTTGTTGCGAAACCATGCGCTGGGGAATCAATACACGCGGTGCTGTTGGTGCGCTGGTCCGTGAGCTCTATCCTTTGTTATAACGCGCGTGGATGATGAGACACTCGGTATGCGTGACTGAGGATCGATCGGTGCTAGAAACGTAGTAGACGGGAAAAGAAAAAAAAAAGCGCTCACTGATGCGTTGTGCGAGACACATCATTTCAGCTGACATTCACGCAGTGCTTCGTTAAAAGTAGTATTCCTTTCGTGCTTGCCACCGTTTCTCAGCGAATTGTTTTATTTCCTGTATATGCTTTGTACGCTATGCACTTAAGCGAGGCTGAATAAAAGCGGAAGCTTTCCCCGCATTGAGCGGCTGCTATATCGCTTGCGGAGACTTGTACACGTTTGCGCAAGGCGATTGTATACTTTTACTCATTTGACTCGCAGGTTTCGGTCGTCGCACGCGAAAAAAAAAAAAAACACTGCCTGGCCTACGTGGAAGGCCCTGTCACAGCAAAAGCTATTGATTGATTTGTGGGGTTTAACTTCCCAAAACCACCATATGATTGTGAGAGACGCCGTATAGTGGAGGGCTTCTGGGGTTCTTTAAGAACCACCTGGGGTTCTTTAACGTGCACCCAAATCTGAGTACACGGGCCTACAACATTTCGGCCTCCAAGTCACAGCAAAAGCTAGAAGAGCGGCCCATTAGAGCCTTAAAAAAAAGTCTTGGGGCAAGTACTGCAAGCCCAGTTGCATGGTTATACTACTACGCCGTAAATCATTATAATTATTGTGTAGTCGGAAAGCGTCCACGATGCAATTATTTGTCATTCTTTAAAAAAGCGTGGGATCCGCTAAGCACTTGTAAAACATTATGTGCACTCTGTTGATGCTGTGGCTGACGACGATGTAGAATTAAGCCTGAGGCTTTTGTAATGGGTAGGAGCATTCAACGACCCACTCGTTACGTTATTCGCAGTGTGTGACGCCTGGTTACTTCTTCACCTCCCGAAAACACTTTATTACGTTACAAAAGGTAACGCGATTCAGTTTGCAACGGACTCTCAAGCACTGGCGTAGCTCACTCGTAGAGTACTATGCAGAGGACCCGGGTTTGATTCCCATTTGGTCCTCGGTATTTTTTACTTATTTCTGTTTATTTTCGCTCTTTTTTTTTTTTTTTTGACGCGATACGGACACCGGTGGCGGCGGACAACTTCGGTGCCAGAATCGGTCCTCGTTGGGATCTTTTTATCAGCTTTCGGTGTAGAAACCCTGGGGCGGTGAGCCTATACCCGAATGCGCCCCTCAAATGTTGCGCCGGTTTCATGTTTTTAACTGCGAATCTGCTCTTGGTCGGGCTTCTATGTCCATGATTGATTGATTTGTGGGGTTTAACGTCCCAAAACCACGATATGATTATGGGAGACGCCGTAGTGGAGGGCTCCGGAAATTTATACCACCTGGGGTCCTTTAACGTGCACCCAAATCTGAGCACACGGGCCTACAACATTTCCGCCTCCATCGGAAATGCAGCCGCCGCAGCCGGGATTCGAACCCGCGCCCTGCGAGTCAGCAGCGCTTCTATGTCCAGGGACCGTCGCAGATATCAGTGGGATTCACCCGCAGAAAGTGGGTAAACCCCACTGCGACTTTGTGCCACTCTTCTCCACACCCGCTACTCACACCCACTATTCCCATTACTGCTCAGTGACCCACTTGATGCCACGTCATCCGCGCGTCGTTCCCACCCCATTCGAGCCGACTGCACGCCGCCGTGTTTGGCTGTTTCATCATTGTTTGCCAAGCGGAGGTGGCCGAACTTTTCGTACGCGCCGTTCTGCAATACTTGATGCAAACTCTCGATCATGGGGAATTGATCGGCTTAAGTCGGATCGTTTCTGATGTGGCAGTCTGATATATTTTATCGAGTTCACTCGCCTTCACTGCTGTGCCGTGTCCACTTCTGCTCTATTTCTTGGCCTTCGCGCTGTTTGCCGAAATGTCATTTTTTGTGGCCGCACGTCATTGTTGGCTGGATAAAAACGCTTAACAGGCGTTGTTGTGTGCAGCAACTCGAGTGATAATGTCGTGCTGCTAAGAACGCGGATGACGGCCCGATTGTAGCCATGGAGAAAGGAGCCATATGGGTGGGAACATAGTATCATGCGATTATAGTTAGGAAGAAGAAAAAAAATAAACGAGAAAAAATTTGTACCGGCTGCAGGCACAAACACACCAAGGTTCGTCTATTTTCCCTATTGCTGGGTCATGCGCTCCCGATTTCTTTTTTTTTTTCACCGTGTGAAAACTGTTTCGGCTTTTCTTGTTTGTCGAACACTCGAGAGCCTGCAGTCGCGCTTGTTGTGTAATATAAACTTTTTTCTAGGGATAAAGTCATATAGTAAAGTACGCGAACGGTTTCAAGCACGGGCTTAGCGAGGGGTAAAATATTTTCGGGAGAATATAGGGGGTCAAAGATTACTTTGTGTATGATTGTGGCTTTCTTTCTGCAAATACACGCGTGCAAAATAGAAATTATCTTTGAGGAGAAAGTTCGAACTCCCCTCCTTCTCTCAATTGGTTTCAAGATCGAAACGATCGTGGTGTACGTAGTGGTTGGTGCGTTTGAGCCTGTGGTGTGCAATAGCTTTTGCTCTCTATGCCCGCTATAGGGCTACCGACCGAACTCTAAAAACAACAAGGAACTTTTTTTATAGTGGCATAAAGAAAGAGAGAGAGAGAGAGCGCGGTTAGGGGGGGGGGGGTTCAGGGAAAGAAAAGATGCAACTTCTGCAGCCCTAATTTGGGAGCACGGCTCAGTGCCTGTAAGGGCGAGAGGGCATTATAGATGTGAAAAAGAGAAGAAGAGGAATGACGTCCATGACAAATGACGTGGCGGGCGGCTTCTATAGCCGGTTGTCTAGCCCAGTGTCTTCAAGGAAGTGAAGAGCCGCCTTCAAGACCTTGATGTGGTGCCGTGAAAGAAAGAGAAGGTCCCTCTGTGTAGCCGCGTGCAGACCGTGGCGAGCAGGACACCGAGTTGTGTGCGAAGCGCTGGGCAAACACACAACAGGTGCTGGATGGTATCGTCTGCCCCGCACGCATTACACGCATGGGACAAGGCTGTGCCAAGCCGATGACACTGGGTCCCAGGCCAGGAGCAGCCGATGCGTAAGCCAAGTACCAGGGGCCTCTCCCTCCTGGTGAAATCCGTGTCAGGCAGCCGGGTTGGTGGTACCATCCAGAAAGAGGGTTGCCACAGACGTCCACCTTAATGCCAAGTAATGCACAACCGTGAACTCGCCTACTTCCGAGATAAACCATCGCGCATCATCATCATCATCATCAGAATTATGTCTAAGAAAGCTTAACTCTGTTGCCGTCTTTGCGCACGTTTCAATCGAAATTTCGGAGAAGGGACGAACTCCCAAAGGACGCGTTCCTTCTGCGCGAGGGTATCTTCCGTCTACCGACCACGTTCGGTGTTGAACATTTTTCTTTATTGTTGTTCCGTTTATTCGTGGCATATATCTACTTCGACGATGTCAGTCGCAGAGCTCTCACGGAAAACGCATGAGAGAGAGAGAAAGAGAGGCCCCGCCGCGGTGGTCTAGTGGCTAAGGTACTCGGCTGCTGACCCGCAGGTCGTGAGATTGAATCCCGACTGCGGCGGCTGCATTTCCGACGGAGGCGGAAATGTTGTAGGCCCGTGTGCTCAGATTTGGGTGCACGTTAAAGAACCCCAGGTGGTCGAAATTTCTGGAGCCCTCCACTACGGCGTCTCTCATAATCATATGGTGGTTTTGAGACGTTAAACCCCACATATCAATCAAAGAGAGAGAGAGAGACGCCACTACACCTTCAGCCACCTTTATTAATTCAGCCACCTCACTGAGGCTGAGCTCGCATGCGGCTATTTTCTGTCCAGGTTTGGGACATTTTAAATATCCGGTGCTGAATGTGGCGATGACGTCACGCGCGCTGTTTTCAGCCCGTTTCTCCGCGGGAAGGCGACTCGAAAAGGTCAACCTAGTTCGGAAATGTCATGCACGCGCTTATGCCACATGTTACACCATAACCGTGTTTGGAGACTGTGGTACAGACACCGTCGACATACTGAAGCGCTTGTAGCGACGTGGCGGCGCACAGGCCCGCGGGAGGCTCCCCGACGCCCCGTGCTCGGAGGCAGCTTTACAGCGGCTGTGCCAGTTGTCACGTGACCATAGAAGGCGCTGGCGAGCTTCGGACTGAGTGTTCATGGAAATGCCCATTGAGGACGGTCATGGAGAAACAGGTGTCACTTTTGGACACTACTTCTAAGAAGTCCGCACTAGAGATCTATCGAACTTTTAAGCAGGAAATAGCCAAGGAAAGGATATATGATAATACTCGGGGTAGTTCTCTACTGTTTGAGGCCAGGACGGGAGTATTGCGAACAAAGACATATCGGGCCAAATACGAAGGGGTAGACACGGTATGCAGTGCGTGTGGAGAGGAAGGAGAAACTGCTGAACACTTGATAATGTTCTATCAGGTATGGCAAAATAGACTTTAAGCGGGAGAATTAACTAGAAGGAGGTTATCTGATTGGTGGCTAAAGTCAAGGCACGAGTGAAAATTAAACCCTTCACTGCAAAGTACGAATCCTCAAACTCACTTTTTAAGGAAAAAAAATAAGTCTAGTTTTTGGTTCATTAAGTATTACGGCTTGGTGGCGCTAGCCACCGCCCGATCTAAAGGGTACAGCCATATCCATCCATCCATCCATCCATCCATCCATCCATCCATCCTGGGCGAAGTCTATAGCGTGCCGCGACGTCGCTACAAGCGCCTCACTATGTCGACGGCGCCTACCGCCGTTCACGAACATGTGGCATGGGACTGTAAAAAAAAAATGCAACAGAAAATTGGCGCCCTCCTTCGGATGACGTTGTTCGCTTCGAGACGCGTGCAGACCTTGAAGATCGCCGTTTTCGTGACGCGAAGCGGCAGGTGTTTTCCTGTGTTTGTATTGCCCTTCGAGGCGTTCGCTTGTATCTGCTTGCTGTCAGTTCAGTGATTCATTAAATGCCTATCCATCTTTCTGTTATTTTTTTGCTCCCCCCCCCAAACAAATACTGTTATGCGCTATGGTAATACGTTTTGTTTTTAGTCTAGGTGGTTGTCGTGTGCTCTATGTGCTTTTTATTTGTTTTTTTGTTATCCCTAAGAGGCTTTCTTGGAATACCCCTTTTAGTGTATTATTATTATTATTATTATTATTATTATTATTATTATTATTATTATTATTATTATTATAATTATAGATTTAGTTGTGTCCAAAAATATTAGTTTCTGTTAATTGAATTGATGAGTAAGTTATCATAATTGTACCTCTATTTTCACGCGTGTAGTGTTTTATTTATTTATTTATTTCCTGAATACCGTACACCTGTGTTTATATTCTATTCACAAATAATGAACCTTCAAAAGTATAAAAATAGTGCGCAATAACGTTACGCCACATTTGTGCACATTGTAATGTTGCGTATATGTTACGTCACTTCACATATCTCTTGCCGAGTATAATTGGTTTTGTAGCCAGTAATATGCTAACTTTTCTTCGATCGTGTCCCTTAGACAGGTGCCGTTCTTGAATTGATAGTAACATTTCTTCTGAGATGCAATTGAATGTCGAAAAGGATCTTTCTTTTTTTTTCTTTCTTTCTTTCATTCTTTCTTTCTTTTCTTTCTTTCTTTCTTTCTTTCTTTCCAGACCGGATATGCCGCATTCTCGTGGCAAGAGTGTAATCTTATCCGGTTCTCGAATACGTTTCGCTTCTGTTCGATTATCGTTGCCTTCAGTAGCGCTTGTGATTGAATGTCGTGGGTGATTTGCTTGCCTTGCCGTGGTGGTCTAGTGGCTGCTAAGGTACTCGGCTGCTGACCCGCAGGTCGCGGGATCGAATCGCGGCTGCGGCGGCTGCATTTCCGATGGAGGCGGAAATGTTGTAGGCCCGTCTGCTCAGATTTGGGTGCACGTCAAAGAACCCCAGGTGGTCGAAGTTTCCGGGGCCCTCCACTACGGCGTCTCTCATAATCATATGGTGGTTTTTGGGACGTTAAACTCCACAAATCAATCAATCAATCATGTGTGATTTGCTTGGAATTTCGGTATGTACCGAATGTCTCTGGTCGAATGAGGGTTGATTCTATTTGATTATAACATCTGCGTGTAATATAGTCATTTAAAAGAGCAAAAAAAAAGAAGTACACAGAAGAGATCACGCAATACGGGTGCTGTGTCACATGGTCTCTTCTGCGTGCCTTTTCTGCTCCGTTTTGTAATAACCGCGTGTTCGTACGCGCACCACCAACAAGCCCGCTCAGCCACCATTTCGAAGTGTAATCATGTCCGCGCCCAAGAAGCTCACTCGCTTTCCCTCGACATCTCCGAGACCGAGCAGTGTGTGTGTGTGTGTGTGTGTGTGTGTGTGTGTGTGTGTGTGTGTGTGTGTGTGTGTGTGTGTGTGTGTGTGTGTGTGTGTGTGTGTGTGTGTGTGTGTGTGTGTGTGTGTGTCGGCCTGCATTCTTATATAGCTCGGGCCGCCTTTGGCGCGGCCAGGAATCGTGTGCCGTTGCGAGATTCCAATAAGCGTGGGCGCCGCGTAAGTCTCCGTGAGCAGCGCGCGCAGCTCACAGAGGAAAACAATTTCGTTCGCACCGGATATGAAAGCCGGAGGAGTGAGTCGTTGTTGCCTGCAAGCGACGCAGTGACGCGTTGCCCCCGTGCCGAGCTGTGTGTAATGTTTTCCCGCGTTTGGCTAACACCAGCGCCTTATTCCGCCGTGTCCCTTCCATTCCTCCTCTCTGCCGGGTCACCCTCCCCCTCCTTATAGTTGCTCACTTCTTCTCTCACTCCTTATCCTCCTCCGCTTGTGACGTTTTGCGTGTGCAGCAATGACGTGAGAAGTCATCACGTGATGTTCGCGCGTTTTTCGCCGAGGTTTCGCCACTCATTTTATTTAGTAAAAGAGGGTGTTGGGGGGGAGGGGTATGAAAAGACCCGACCAGCGGGGGCATTGTATTGTAGCAAAGGTTGTAGGTCGCTTAAAGGCACACTAAAGAGAGAAAAAAAAAACTATTTCTTCCGTGTAGGTAAGTTATTTTCCGCAATTCCAAAATCACGTTTATGGCGAGAAAAACGCTGCGAAAGTGATAAAATGCGCAAAAAAGAAAATACGGGTGGTGGCGACGTCGTCCTGAAGTTCCCGCACCAAAAGCTGTGGTGTTATAGGTGACGTGACATCCGTGACGTAACTTGCACAGATGTCGGCGCGAAATTTAGAACAGTGGCTTGCGGCAGTGCTTTTCTCCTCTATTAACTTGCGATGTAGATACTGACGGCGTTAGAGTTCTGTTAGTACGCATTATGTATCTAAACCAATTAATTGTTTTACTTGGGGGTTTCTTTGGTATTGCATTTTTTTTCTTTTCTCACTTTATAGCCGTTCATCTGGCTATATCAGTCGTCGTACATGTACGGAGTATACTGGCCACGATATCTTAAATTAACTTCGAGAGAGGGAGAGATAGATAGATAATTAAAAACCAGGAACCTATCGTAGCGCGGTTCGTTATCCTGCACTCGGGAAAGAAAAAAGTCGCTCTTCATTATGCAAGGCTGCAGTGTTTTGTAGCGATGCGTATTATGCCTCTTGTCCGCCTCGACGGTTGCGGTTCGCCCCACTACTTCCTCATACCTCCACTATACGGCGCGTCGGTATCATACCGTGTAGAGTTACTGTATATGCTACCTTTATAGGTAGCAGAGTTGCGCCAAGGTACGCCATGTTGGGCTCAAAAGTCTTGCGGGAAAGCCATTCACCACCCGCGTAGGAGCAGCGCTCGTGCTTCAGAGAACTAGCGTTGATTTGTTTATTTTTTCGGTTTTTTTGTGTGAAGGCACTACCAAAACTCGGTTGCTCCGATCACCCCTAGAAGCCTCCGACGCTAGGTGCGCGCAACGTTACTAGATACTTTGAGGTGCGCCGGCATTTTACACGTGCCGAGACGCTGAAGGAGGAGGGAGCAGCACCGCTATTTGAGACGCGTCCAGCGCCCCTGTGTGACGCGCCCAGTGTCCGTGACGGACGCACTCGGTGTCTGTGCGAAGGGTGCCAGCACGCTAATAACACTGCGTAGTGTTGGCTTCTCCGCAGTGCATTTGAACCACCTATGACCACGTGATGGCCCGCGACCAATAGCGTTGCTGGAATCGTGAAAAGCCGGTTGGACGGCGCCCGGAAAACAGTTGCGCAACTCTGATACCTAACACCCAACAGCAAAATAGTTTAAGCAGCGTGGGTTCCATTGAAAGTGCAAACTGCTGCTCTGTTAGTGTATGACACTTCATTTCTAGCAAAAAAAAATTGTAGGGATTGCAAGAACATGCTAATACGTAGCGTATACAGTAATTTCAATACCGTGGTTTTTTAGCACGTGCAACGCCGAATATTTGATTATTAGCATGCTACATTCGGCGCATCACTTATGGCTCTAATACTTGTGTAACGTCAACTGCAGCCGTGGTGTTTGTCTAACAGCTTTGCTGTATATGGCTCCATATTTTTTTTCACGGCAAATCTTATTCCACCGGCTTGAACCTTGTGACGTCAAGGCTCGCGCATGCGCTTCACAGGTCTCTATAATCGTTTTCCCTCGCGTCTTCACGTTTACAGACGGGTCCACTGTTAAAGCGAACACCTGCGTGAGCAGCATGTTTAGATTTCGCTGTCTTGCGGAATCATAGCGGCTTAGACACGCATAAGGCTACTGAAGTTCCGTCTCCTCTTGAGAGACTATTGACTTGCACGAAGATTGTTTCTTAATCCATTTGCTCTTATAGAGGGCCATCAATATAGATGGTGTGCATTCGAGTGTTCCTTTTAACAGTGGACCATACTGTACACACTCGGGTTGTCAATCATTTCACCGGGCGTCGCTCACTGGCATAATGCCTTGTCCAGCGCGGGGTATTACTTCTGTATCGGTCAAGTGCATGCCTGGAAATTACCGATACGCACTGTAAAAAAAAATGTCTCGGTACACAGCAAAAGCTGCTGGTAAATCGTTGCCGGAGGCATTCTGTAAATGAGTAACAGCAGGCTCCGTATCACGAAGTCTCTGTTATACATTTTTCCGTATTCTCTTTCACATCATATCTGTATTCCTGAACACAGCAGATCTGTTATTTCAAACACAGCAAATCTGTTAACCCAAACACAGCAAATCTGTCAACCCAAACACAGCAAATCTGTCAACCCAAACACAGCAAATCTGTTATTCCAAACACAGCAAATCTGTTATTCCAAACACAGCAGATCTGTTATTCCAAACACAGCAAATCTGTTATCCCAAACACAGCAAATCTGTTATCTCAAACACATCATGACTCTGTTAGTAGGAATACAGAATTTGCTGTATTTAGAAGAGGAATAAACGGAGATCGCTGTAGAGCAGTCTGGCCGTAAATTATTCCGTTATTATGAATGAAAACAGAAGCTTCAGTAAAACACCTGGTTTCGTTTAATGGCTTTTCTGTGCTTGACTAAGGTTTTGCGTAGTTTCTTTGCCTTGAAGGAAAGAGTTGTTTCACTGAGCATAAAATAAACTTAGTTTTTGTAGTAACTTAATTTGTGAAAAACTAACACAAGCTTTTGTTGACCAGTACTGTCGAAAAGCCGATGTTTTACGGAATGGAATGGAATGTTTATGTGGCTGCCTGTAGATTCTCATGATGGAGTTTTATGTCCAATTTTATGTACTGTTTCAACCTACACTAATGCAGTCTTTATGTACTGTGTGTGTGTAAACCACCCCTGCTGCTGCATACCAAATAAATAATAATGCACCATTAACAAAACACAGATGAATTTATTTACATATAATACATGTGCTGTAGCTTGCTACATCACCATTCTTCATCACTTCAGCATGTTTATGCCTGAAAAGAATGTGAAAAACAAGTGATCAATTGAATGCAAGAGGCAACTTACACACACTTTATAATGCCTTCTCTGTGTATGTATATGGCCCTTGATACAAAAAGTAGGGGCACGTGGTAGAGCAAAATGTGAAAAAAAAAATCACTTTGTTTTCTTTGCAATTTGGGGAGGGGTGTCCCTTTGTGCATCCACATTCGTGCTTTTCATAAACAGCATTTTTGGTGGCTCAAAACCAGTTTTTCCAAAAGGAAGTAGCCAGTGAAAACACACTCTAGTGCAAGCCCCTTGCATTCGCTCTATGCTTACGGCCTAATTTTCTGACGTACAAAAGTCAAAATGCTTGTCTAGAGTCAGCTGTGTATAGAAGATTGTCGGGTAACTTCTAAAGCAGTCCGAAGACACTGTGCACCTTTGTATTCACAATCCGCCTTCAGAATACATAGGTTGGAACACTTTCAGCTCCTAGCATCATTACACCTTGCATTTGCCGTGCTTGTCGATAACCTTAGATGCTGGGGGTAAAGAAGGTTCTGAGGAAGTGTAAATTTCGTTGAAGCCCGTACAGTTTTCTTGTTAATGTGAATAAATCCCAGTGACGTACTGAGGTGCTGAACCAGCAAGCTCTTTATTGTTAAACCTCCCAGCCTTTTCAGCATCTTTCGAGGTGAATCACGTATATACATGGGGACAACGGGTATGCTCTAATGGACATGGACTAATATTTCTGATGCAACTGAATAACAATGTGTGAGAACGACTCAGTGTAAGTGTTGAGTTAATGGGAATTGAGTCACAGAATCTTTCCTTTCTTTGTTTAGGGTGAGAGTCCTAGAAATGGCGACATTGAATATTTTTTTTGCATTTAATAATGGTAGTATCACACGAGCCTCTATTCTGAGATAGGATTGAAGCTTGGCCAAACTACAATGAATTTGCTGGAAATCGTTGACCACACTTGACGATACGTTGCAGATAGAGCTGAATGACATCTCACAAAAAAAAAAAAAACAAGACAAGCATTGCGAGAGGCTCCACGGTGAAAAATTGACTTTGGCAGTGATTACCAAGCTTGTAACTACTAAACAAAATAATTGAACAGTGTTTCTGACAGCGCGATCACTTTTCACCTGTTTTTGAACTTTATTCCATATCTCAAAACAGTTTTTTATTACTTAGCTACCATTATTTCCCATGTATTTTAAGATAACCAGTTGATTATTTTTCTTGTATACAGCTACTGAAGCAAAATAGAAGCTATGCACTTTACAGTTATTGTGTTACAAATTTTCATAGATGCCAATTAACTCAAAAGTCAAGCTCTAGTGGTAAAAAATTCACAAAAATTCTATATTATGAAGTTAAAAGAGCAAAAAGTTTGGAAGAAAATGATGTATGGATTATATGAATATCCCTTTTAGTCACTGAGAAAACTACCTAAAATCAACAAAAATGCACAGGATGTATAGGGCCTGCCCGGCGCTCCTGAGAAGTTTCCCACTGGCTCTGATCATGCTCAGAATGAGCAGTTACATTTTCAGAAATATTTGTTGCTATTGTATAGCAGAATGCACGGGTGAATACCTATACTGATTTTCAACTTTGCATTCTGCTGTTAAGCTCTATGTGCCACATATAGCTACAAATTATGGCTGAACTTTCTTAATATAGATTTACCAGCGCAAAAAAAAGACGGCACATATTTTAATCATGAACCAACTTGCCCAAGCAGCAGCTTTAGTGAAATTTTTTAAGCACTGTTTATTGATCACAGAATGTTTTTTTTTCACTATGCTGAGGTGGGAGGGGGGGGGGCTGAGGATCCTGTAAAAAAACTGAAAGAGCTTGACCTGAACTAAGAAACATCATGTGAATATACACTACACTTATTCGTAGCCAGGCGGTGGCACACCGGGCCCGTGCCTCTCCCCTCCTTCCCCCCAAACTTTTTTTCTCCATGAAATACTTAGCGCAAAATTACCATTTGCCTGCCCAGACCTCTGGTTTAGATCAAAAAGGGCCCCCTCCCCCTAAAAAATTCTGTGTATGCCCTTGGTTTAGATGAATGAATTTCCAAACCCTGTTTAACATAAGCATCAGTGAGATTAGATAGATATATGGGGTTTAATGTCCTAAAACCACATATGGTTATGAGAGACGCTGTAGTGGAGGGCTCCGGAAATTTCGACCACCTGGGGTTCTTTAACGAAGCATCAGTGAGATTGATAACTAGGATAAAATTAAGGCCAAACCTTCCATTTTTCTCTTTTCACAACATACTATATGTCCTTGGCACAATTCACAGTATATAGAAATCTCAATTGAGAGTGCATTTTCATGTGCTGGCTCTTGTGAAATAATAGCAGTATATTTTGACTACACTCCGAAGGACAAAAAAAAAGAAAACGCCAGGCTCATAATACTTACAAACAAATTAAATTGAAAATGCAAAGCCACAATCAAGATAATATTCAGCTCTAATAACCGGATATCATCAGAAAATGTGTATGATTCATGCTCACACTTTCACTGATTGAAACGCAGCTTCTGGGCCAACTTCATTATCTTTGTGTGCACACTTGTGCGAGACTTCTGGCCACCTTCGCACCTGCTGCCCTTTGCCGGGTTGACATCAAATATCTGCCTGTAAAGGAAATGTGCACAGTAGGCACGCATTAGATCGCTGACATGCATCAAGTAAAGAATTAGCTTTCTTGACCGCCAGCAGCAGTAGTTTAGAAAGCATCTAAGGTGCACCTGTTTTTTTATAATCTATTTTGTGATGTCATGCTCCCATGATGGCATTCAATATATACTATCCAGTCCAAGGCAAATTATGACACTGATAAAAAAATAACGCAAGTCATCAGTATGGCTATGTTTTGCTGTTTAATGATTAACACAACCGAACTAAACCTTACAGAGACGGTTAGTACATGCCAAATTTCATTCGCAAATGTACTAAGAGAACACTCTTGTTTTTATGCATATTATGGGCACAATTTGCTATCACTGCTACTTTGCTTGTTTTTTTTTTGTAAAGTAATATAGCGTATAAACTAAACTATAGGTCGAGTGGGAATATAGGTCGACCCCCCAAGTTGAGGCTACTGAAAAAGAAAAAAAAAAGGAAAACAACCCAAAACTGCCGAACCACATTTATTTAGGAATTGGGCGCACCTCACCCCGATCGTCGGAGCCCCCCTCAACCACCATCGCAACTGTTCCTATTCGTCAGGTGAAGCACCACTGTCTTCTGAAGACAGTTTGTCGCTAGCCGCCTCCCACAGTGCGTCGTCTTCCGTGCCATCCAGCGAGTTGCTGAGGCAACTTTTGACAGATGGATGTGCGCTGCCGGAGAGAAAATCCTTTGCGCCTCATGAATCGACGCACCCAAGAGTTTGGTGCACGAAACTTTTCTCTCGTGAGCCCAGCTTCTCGAGCAAGTTCCACGGCTTTCTTGCAAATGGTGTCCACGGTCACTGGCAGCGAGCGCACACGAACTTCCCGCACAAAGTCCGCTAGCTTATCCTCTAGCTGCGGATGAACAGCACTTCGCCCACGAAACGACATTTTGCGAGGATTGCACATCTGCAGCTTCCCTTTATGAGCGCTCCAATAGCGCACGCTTTTTTCCGACACAACTAAGCGGCGCTGGGCAGCCATATTCCCGTTCGCTTCCGCGAACTTAACATCTAGTTTAAACGCAGCTGAGTACTTCCTCCTCGTACCGCTACTCATAATCAGTGAACGAAAAAAAAAAAGACAGCTAAAAATGCAGCACAATGTCAAGCAGAGCGAAAACTCAGAACAGAGCGGGAGCAAATCACGAACACAAAGAAAACAGACGGAGAGAAAAAAAATCGGCTCGCGATTAGATTTGGATGCGGATATGGCCGCGTCCGACTTGTGGCACCTACAAGCCACATGTTGCCAGACAGCGGCGCACTGTCGGCTAGACACCGCTATATAAAACGAGGGGCGACTTTAGCTTCTTGTTTTATTGAAAATATCTCGACTTATATTCCGGTTTATACGGTAGGTGCACACAATGAACAGCAGCAGCAGCATTAGACAGTTGACATTTCCCTAACAATCAAGCACTAAGGGGGTACTACGCAGTAGTCTACTATGTCGTTTCAGCATACACTGTATTAAAGAGCTCAATCAGCAGTATCGATTATTGGCACCAGTTAGCCAGTTCTCAAATTCCATCCAATAAATGCAAATTAAAAGGGACAGAGCTCTTAGCACTCCCAGTGTGCACGCCATGCACGTAAATTTCATTTTCAGCATTTAATTTTGAACCAGTTCGGAAAAGTTATGCTCCTACTAACACGATTACAATGATGTACACGATACATTCATTAAATTATGAAGAACAATCACTCATTTGTGTGACTTTTTTCGACAAAGGTATCCAGTATATTTTTTCAAATGACAAGGCTCAGAAGATACTAAATACGAATTGACATTACAAGAGCAAAATAAGTAGCCATAAATTACCAAGCCTGCACACAATTACGGCTGCCATGACCCTCTTTACAACAGCAGGTTGGAAAGAGGGTGGCACAGTATTCTGTCCTGGTTCCTTATTGCCAGAAAAATGTTAGCCCTCTTCTCATTTGTTACTTCTGTTTCGAGCGACTGTTTATCAGGAGATTTATGGTCATGCCCATACAATGGGGAAGACTGGTCAGAACTTGGGAGTTAGCCGTGTAAATCGGGAGAGTTGGTAGGCCTGATTATAAGATGCCTAATGGAGGGCTTCATAAATTTTGACTATCTGCAGTTCCTTACATGCACTCACATCAGTCGAACTTGAATAAAGACAGTTCAAAACAAACAATCAAATTTGTAATGCTATTAATAAAGCTTGTAAAAACATGCACTTGACAGGTTTATGTGTTGCACAAGGATGTCTCATACCTTTGCAAAAACTCCAGACTGGTGGAGGCGCTACCTGCATAGGCCATGTTAAGTACATAATAGCACAGAAAGGCCAGGCACGTGGCCTCCACAAAATCACTTGGTTCGCTGAAAAGGAGCTGTTGCTCGGTTGCCACGAAGCATTGGTTCTTGAAGATGCTTCCTGTAAAATAATGAGAACACAAGTGATTTCTGAAAATATCCATGGCCATTTCAAAACCTACTCCGTTGCCATTCCGAAAGAAGGCAGTGTTCAGTTGTATCTTTTTCAAAAAGCACCATCTTGAACTTGCTAATAAATTTTCTCGCTCACAACATGCAATGTACAACATGCTATCAGTTGTAGAGCTGTTGATGGGGTGTTTGCAGTTGTAAAATTATGTCATATAAGACTTTAAAATTAAATCTCAAATGTGTCCAAAATACACATGACAATTACGAATTATGTTACATTAGAGATCAAGAAGTGCTTTGAATTCATCTTTGTGATGCACAAACGTTTATTGTGGAACAGTAAAATGCATTTTAAATGACTTGAAATATGTGC
This sequence comes from Rhipicephalus microplus, assembly GCF_043290135.1. Classification (NCBI taxonomy): domain Eukaryota; kingdom Metazoa; phylum Arthropoda; class Arachnida; order Ixodida; family Ixodidae; genus Rhipicephalus; species Rhipicephalus microplus. Next base: position 103,350 of record NW_027464940.1, read on the forward strand.
AGCACAATCTGCTGTTAAAGGCAACCAACTTTGCTAGTGCTATAACTGGCTGCACACACTGAACAGATGCCTATGAATGTGTTGGCAGCATATTTCACTTAATTATACTGTTGCCGCACGCTATGGTGCCAGAAATATTGTGACAGTATTTACTGGACAAATATTCAAAGGGGTACTGACACCATTTTACAGAGCATGGGACAAGAAGCTGGTACTGGATTGTCACTTCAGGGTACACTGGGAGCCGAAACTAGCTTTCAAAAAGACATCGCAATTACTTTTTGAGAGTGCTCCCATGTTTCACAGTACATTTCACAGGCCCTCAACCGCCTAGAAATTTCTTTTGATGCAAATAAAAACGGCTATTGAAAATTTTCGTGTTGGAACCCCTTTAAGGTTATCAAGGTGTGGTTCAAATGAAACATATGAGAAGAGCACAAGGATGGGTACAGACTCGTCAATGGGCTTCATTTAGAACACGTATGGTTACACGCTACAGTCTGCAAATTCCTCATCTATGCATCATAGACTTGCATTAATTCTTGTACAATCTGAGCCAAATACGCTGGCCCAATCATTTTCCTCCTGAAAAAAAAAAAAGAAGACCTCAGCAAGCTTAGGAGCCAATTGGTCAAGGCTGCATCTCCGAATTTCATTCTTGCCAGTAATGGCTGTCATAGTTTCTGACAAGTAATCAATGGACTTTCACTGAAGTCAGAGGCAGATAAGACCCTTGTCAGGAATCAACAACTTGTGTTCCCTGCGCCGTTCATATATATATTGGCCTGTTTGATTGATGTAAACATTCCTCCAGGTTTGATAAGCAACTAACAAACTAAAAGGTGTGGCACTTAGTGCAATTTTACACACCCTACTAGTGGTTTGTACGCTCCCAAAACTTTTCCAAGGCTTCCTTTGAAAAAATGTGCAATGGCCTTTTTCAGTCTTCGAATACGCACAATCATAAAATAAGTCTTCACATGCTCGTGGTAAATATGTTCAGAATGTATGATCTGATGTTAAAGTTGGGTTAATATTAAAGCACAGCATTTTGTCTGGTGAGCTAGTTTGTGGGTGAAGGTTACTCTTCTGTGCCGTTCAAGGTAAATGCTAAGACCCCGCATTGCCTCTATGAAGTGTGCAAGATTGCACTAAGTGCCACCCCACTGAGTTCGACGTGCGCTCGTCAAGTAGGATAACGAAGTCACTCAGACATGGAGGAATGTTAACATTGGTCATACAGGTCAATGTATAAATGAATGATGTAGGGAACACCAGCCCTTGATAAAGACCAGACAAGGTTCTCACCTGCCCAACTTAAATGCATGCGAATTGTTTACTTTTAGTAAACCATGGCAGACTTTACTGGCAAAGACAAGAATTGAGATGCAGTTGTGACCCAATGGCACTTGAGCTTGCCTAGGCTTTTTTCCTAATGAACAAAAGCAATGATTGTGTCTGTGATACTTCACTCAGACTATCAGAATGAACGCAGGTTCCCTGCATGAGTGTACTGAATAAAACCCAGTTGCAGGTCTGCCCTCACCTTCCACTCTTCTCCTCCGACAACATCTGTTATTTAAGTGTATAAGTATCTACTGCACCTTGTAGCTGGAGTTAGGCTCACACTCATGTTGTAAAATGTCATCAATTTACTTGACCTCCTCGCACAACAATCAACACATAATGATATCGACAAGGGAACTCACCCAGTGCAATGATTGTAGGCGTTGATGGCAACTCGGCAAGCTTTTCAGTGATGCTTGTTCCCTCCTGGATGAGCAAAAAGATCCCGTGTACACAAAAGCACAAAGAGATATGTACAGTTGCGGCCATTCCAATATATAAATCAGAGATGCGATCCCTGCAATTCCGTTTTCCACCATGGTTCCTGGTCTATTGCAGGCTGTGTGCACCAAGTACAAATTACCTACCTAGGAGCCTTGAAACTTGGAACAATTTTAGAGCAAAGTAGAATGGATAGCGAGCACGCAAAAAAACCTGCTCACATTTTGATTCATTTTTCTCTCCGGATTACAGAAACATCATAGACAACTCTGAATGATTGCAGGTCAATATATCAATGTTAGTGGTGATAGTATTGCTTAAAATTATTTTGCATGTGCGACAGCAAGGGACAAAGTGAGCAACATCTTGCAACAACTCTGGCCTATTCCCATTCTTAGTGCCCTCCTCACTGCGTCGTAATGAGGCACTACAGCCAAAGTGACGAGAAACATTGTTCTGCAGTGCATTGCAAAAAACTAATGCTTTGTGCATGTGGAGCACTCGGATTGCACACAAACACTTTTTTTCCCATTGAGCCTGAAAAAGGCTAGTAAACCAAGTTTGTGCACTGTGGTTCACCATGCGTGCACCATGCCCCAACACAGTTTTTGTTGCATGAAGTCTCACTTTTCACAGCGCTACGTTCCTTCTCATTCACTCTGTGAACTTTATAGTCGGATGCTTGGGGACTTCACCCCCTATCCTAGTGGCTCTGATGAAACAATGGCACCTGCCCGCACTAACTGTTGGCTCAAGGGCAGTGTATTTTTTTTTTTTTTTCAGAACATTTTTGTGACTACGACACAATGCGGATAACCAAAGTAAGTTCCACAAAAAAATTGAAAATTGCCTTTTTTTTTACACTATCTTCAAATGCTGATACTTGTGACAAAGCGCGTGTTCCGGTGTAATTTTAATGAATAATGCTGCTGTACAAAGCCACCAAAATTACCTTAAAATGAAGCACAAAGGCAAAAGATATGCAAAGCTACACTATCCTCCTTTTAACTTGTGTCCAGCAATTCATGAATTAGGTATTTTTGGATGTTTAGCATATTTGTTCTGTCAAAAAATTTTGCTGCAGCGGTCACTAAATTCTCGTACGGTAGCATTGCACTTGTTCTTTATGGGAAGAAAATACATCGATTAAGAAGTGTAAAAAAGTTAAGTCTGCTCAAAGTTCAGAAATTGTGAAATTAGAAGAAAACTGTTTTCAGCAGTCAAAGTTTAATTTTCCTTTATACAAAAGCAGCTTTTTTCACAAAATTCAACTGAAAAAGCTATTGTTTTGTGCTAAAAACCTGCACAGCATTCAGTCGATCCCAGATATATTGAACTCGAAGGGGATCGCGATATATGTAGTTCGATATATCGATGAGTCGAAACACAAAATATGTGCATTTAAGGCATAAATTAGAGCATCTCAGACCTAAAAACAGTTTTTTGAAATCCTAACAAGCACTTAAAAATGATTCTCTCACAATATGATAAAGAACAAGGCCTGAACATCTACTTTTGCAAGTTATCGCACTTCATTTCACTTGAAAATAGTCTGTAAACTTTTCTCTCTTTTTGCGTGCCACCAAGTTTCAGTTGTCCTCAATATCACTGGACCCTTCCAAGTAAGCAAATTCAGCTCATTCGGCCACAACAGCGCTGAGTGGCACTGAATGCCAATGTAAGCTCCGTAGAGCGTTGGTGGTGAAAGCAATAATTCCACGGCACCGTCAACATTTGGCATCATCTCGGCATCCATGCAGTCAGAACCAGCGACGTCGTCTTCTGCTCCAATGAAGCCGCTCGCTGTCTGAGAGGTGGCCGAAAACACTAACAAGGCATAGAATTTACTGAGGCATTGTACGCCCTTGACAGCAGTCATGACGCACTCAAAGTCGTCACCTGGCACAAAGCCCGCAAAGAAACAGTTCACGACTGTGCTTTACTTGAGGTCGCTCCTAGCACCAGCCATGATTTTTATCGCTACGAGCGTATCAATGTGTAGCGCCGACTTCCAAATGATGATTTATCAGTAACGAGGCGAGAAGTACACAGGTCCACAAGCCACAAAATGCGATGCTGCCCACAAACGAGCAAGCTCCCACCGTCAGCATGTTGGTGATAGCGATGTCACTTGTGGCTTTGTCATTTTGTAACCGACAGCTGTTGCTTTGGTGCGGAAAGCTAGAAAAAAGCGTAGCCTCCGAAATGAGCGTTCTAAAACCGGAAGCACCAAAATACCTCATGAAGTTGCACATCTCGAAGGCCACGCTTTTCAGTCCCACATGCCATCATACACGATTGAATGCGAACATCGCAATGAGATCACTAAACTTCCTTAAGTCATTCCACTTCGTTTTGGTGCCCTCGGTCATCACCATGCCCCCACGTTAAAACCTGCAGATCGCACATCAAGCATACCGGTGCACTCACAAGTGCTGTGCAACGAGCTAGATCAGCGAGATGGAGTTTCAATGTTTCACTTTTCAGCACCCCCTTTTAGTCACTTGCACGCGAAAAGGGATCGGAACTTGTCGAATTGTGGCTATAAATGATCATTATTTGTTAGGAAAAATGCAATTTGTGGGCTTTAGCGTGGCTCAGAGTTCAATTTAGTGGATGTTCTGCTGTGCGTGAGTTCGATAGATGTGTACAGCAGTCCCGTATTTTTGCATGGGAAATTCAAGGGGATCTCTCAACTTTTTGATATAGCCAATAATTCGATATATCATAGTTTGATATACCCGGGATCGACTGTATTCTATAAAATCTAGAACCTAAAGCTGTTCTCAACAAACCAATACATCACTTTCTCAAAAGATGTTACTGTCCAGTTTTGTACTAACATAATGCAACAAAGTGAAACTTACTTCAAATACTTGGTAAAGGTAGTTCTTGTCTTCCTTAAAATGCGCGCAGAGGAATGGTAGCACAGCTACCTGGACTGCTTTTTCTCTTTGTCCATCGTCTCTCACGCGCACCACCAGTTCCATAGTGTGTTTCGTCGGCGCCTCCTCCATCATCTGAAATAATGCAGGCGCACAGGCCGGCATCCTCTCCTGGAAGATTTCCTGCAATTATTCCAAAAATCAAAGTAAATAAGAGTTACTTGATAATAGATGAATTCATCTGTAGAGATATTAAAGTGAAAACTGTTTGAAATGTAGAACTATATTACCACCCTACAATTGAGTGCAACAGCTGTGACACGCCAAAAAAAGAAGACAAAAAACAGACTGGTGGGGAATACCACCCTGAAACTACTGCACCAGCTTACTAGAACATGTTGTTGGCTAGTAGGTTCAGGCTGAAGAAAGGTAGGGACGTAAACCACATAGACAAGAAAAAAAGAAGTGGACGAGATAGAGCATTGATTGCAACAGATTTTGTTTGCAAAATAAAAAAGGCTCCTTTTGTTTTTGTAAACACCAAAGCATATGAGCAGGAAAATGGCGTGCACTCCACGATTATGACATCACGATAAAAAAAAATTGCGCTTCTGCTTCATGCAGGGTAACGGACGTGCCACTGGGGCACACGCTTTGTTTCACATTGATAAAATACGCCACCAAAGGTTCATGTGCCACAGTGTTCTTGCTCCTTCCGAGTATGCGAATATTTGCAAGGTCCCGCCCACACATGCAGGATTCAAAGTGCATAGGTAAACGAACACTGATTTTATTACAGGGAACTCCCTTTAAGATGAACTCTTCAAGACGAATTCTTGCTTGAGACGAACAACACGGGAGTGTTTGTTTGGTTTCCTATAGACTCAATGCAAAACAAAAACGAACCGCATAACAGGTTTCTTCTGTTGAGACAAACTCTCGCAGCGACCAACAACGACGGGGATTCTGCGCAACAAACATTACGGTCTTGATGGGGGCATTCAGGTGAACAAGAGAAAGCAAAAAAAGGGGGGAACTTCCTCGTGCAAGGACTCAAACATATCGAAAGCTAATTGTGACGTGGACTGAGAAAGCGAGATAAGTGGAAAAGAAAGGTCAGCGCATAAAGCTGGTATCTCCCTCACCCCCAGCCTGTAGGTGGAGAAAGGGACCGGCTTTATTAACAAAAAGCGTTTGTCCTTTCGTGTTCTCGTTACGTTCTTCAGTTCCCCAACAAGAGTACAGTGGAGAACAGAAGAACACGGGAGCTTGGCTAGAGGGGAAAAGGCAAAAGAAGGGGGGGGGGGGTGAAAAGTCAAATGAAAGTGAAAATGGGAAGATTTTCTGTACATTATAATCACATGAACGGAAACCACATATGTGGCACTAGCACTCCCATCAGAGGAGTATGATGCATTTTTATTGCCGTCACACAATGGCACCTGAGTACATGTCGTGGTAAGTTCGCGTTGTTTTGTATAGGGCCTGTGCACGTCGTACCTCTTCCCACTTAAATGCAGCAAATTGTGATGCGCCACTTTCATTACGAGAGTGAACGACACAGGAAGGTCATTTTGCACACTAAATATAGCTGCGTTGTCTTTTTTGTGTGCCTGAGGCTTGTGATCGAGAGTAGTGTAAACAGAGATCTTCGGCTGCTTGTTGTTCAGGAAAAGTTACAGCGGGCGTAAAATAAGAAAATATCCGAACCTCATAGAAAAGCTTCTAGACTATCATAAGCAACTTAGTGTATATTGGCTTTGTCAAGGTAACGGTATGCAATGGAGGCGTATCCAAAAGTGATAACAAAGCCAGCCAAAGGGCTGGTGCCAAAAAAAGCCAAAGAGCTGGTGCAGTGCCACATGCAACAGTCCCTCAAAAGGTGAACCGCCAGAAGAATGAATTTTTCATTCTTTGAATGAAAAATCTGCTCGCCTCTCCCTTTTTTATCTTCTAATAGTCAAAATATGGTCATGCAACAATTTTATTGTTAAAATGTTGTAGCAATTTATTCATGAGCATATTTATTATGAACTTGTGAAATCAAGTACTCACAAGATTAGTCTAAATATTCTAGTTGAAAGCATGGTTTTTATCGAGCTGAGCCAAATAAATGCTTTTTCTTGTTTCTTTCCTCCCCATTGTAAGTATACTTCATTCAGTGTTTTCAAGCAACATAGTATTTAAGTGCACTTGGTATGTTAGCATTTGGTTTTTGGGGGCACTTTTCATAAGACAAACTCCTGATAAGACAAACAAATGATTGTGGTCCCTCGGAGTTCGTCTTAAAGGGAGTCTACTGTATTAAATTTAATCAAAAGCTCGTGCTCACTTACCCTGTCATTAACACAGCGTTCGGTTTGGTGGATATAAACCTCGCCGCATGGAAGTGAAATTTTGTAAACCACGCACAACACCGAAAGTACAAATGGCCTTGCACGCCTTTTACCTCAAAGGGTAAGCTTTTACGGTTCTGCAATGCGAGGACACAAGCCGAGCCACTTTTAAGGAGCTCAAAACCAATAGGTACCTTGTACCTGTTCGCCACCTTCATAAAGTTGTAGAAAACTTTGTGGCTATACGGCACGACTTGTGGTCGTTTGTCCATCAGTGGCTGTTTTCGGCTTCCCCTTTAGTTTCTGAAGCAGGGTTTCAGCTACTGCTACCATAACAGCAAAGGTATCAGCAGCTTTTTAGCCTCTCTACTTGGTGGTTAAAACTCCTGAATTTTGTGAGCACAGGACGGTGTTAATGCAGATTTTGAGGAAAATAGTATCAAAAGCAAGCTTGAGCTTTAGATTAAAATTAATAATAAAATCAGTGCTCGTTTACCT